>NW_027532848.1:1222534-1240381 GCF_008692635.1 Crocuta crocuta
CAGATCTCTTTGCTGCTAATGTTTTTTGCTCCGCTCCAAGGAGGGTTGCAGGGGGTGGATGATGCTCTATAATTAGTATTCTGCAGCTTGTTGATTACAGTTCAGTTGATGTGTCAGTTAGAAATACATTTCCCTGCACGTAAGAAAACCTCTGACCACCTGACTGTATGTCAGCCACATTGGGGTTGATGGTTTTGCAGAAGCAGGTTTCTGGAGACCGTAGAGAGTTCAGGAAGAGCTCCAGGATATGCCGTCCGAGATGCGTCCGTCTCTATGTCTGTCCTGCTGTGCCATCTTTAGCAACACNGAAAAAGACCTTCCTCTGCCGAGGCTCTTTGTCTTTTCAGTTTGGAAGAGGAAATTCTTCCCTGCAGTTACCTTCCCAGGCGTTGGTCAGACTGCGTTCACATGGCTGCCCCTGGCTGCCTGAGAAAACTGAGGCCCTCCAGCCTTTGTAGTAGAGCACGGCCAGGCAGAAAGAACTTGGAAACGGGCGTTGAGTGAACCATCCTTCGAGAATCTGCCACAGTTTGACACACCCGACTCCTCTTTCTCACGCATAAGCATTTTCTTCGTACTGCCTTTTTCCTTTCTCCCTTTATTCCAACTCCTTATATATCTTGGGAACGTCTTGCTTTCTCTGTCATGTGTGTTTCAGAAAAGAAAGCCAAACTCCAGCTGTAAGGGGTAAGCAAGAGAATCCTAGTGACACACCCACAGCACTGGGAATGGTATTATTTGCAGAAAAATCAGATGTGGAATTCATGTCATCAGCAGCTTCACCCTGGTAAAAGTAGGCAGGTTCCTTTCAGAATCTTATTCAATGTGAGCCCCGTTTATTGCGCCCCAGCATTTATGGCCCTGCGTGCAGTAAACTAACACGGTCCCCCTCTGAGGTCCCCAGATTCTTTACTCATCTTTTCTTCCTCAAGTGAAGCTGTTTCTAATTAGTCATATCAGCCATTTTTGTCAGTATTGGTATAGGTTTTATTTGTGTTTCAAATTGAGGATTGAAATTCACTTTTAGCATTTGTGGGCTCACTTAGAAATGAATCAGGGTTTCATAAAGAGCAGATCGCATATGGAAAATTTTCGGTTCCATTAACCTTCACAATGTTCACTGGAATACACCTTAAATCCTGTTGAAAACTCCTTTTGTGTTGGATATATAAAAAGTGTACACAGCTGTCCGTTTGCATTGTGTGTTTGTGTATGTAGATAAGCTGGCTCACAGAACCAGACTCTGCTGTGTGTGTCTGTTGCTCAGCACGTCACGAGTACCCAGGAAATGCGTACTGGTTTTTTGTGAGTGAATACCTTGTTGTTTGTTTTCCCATGTTTTTAGAAGCCTGAATCTATTTTAGAGGATTTCATTTTTGAGCAATCTCTCCACCTAATGTGGGGCTCAAACCCCCAATCGCAAGATCGAGGATCGCCCACTCCACTGACTGAGCCAGCCGGGCGCCCCTAGGAGCCCAAAACTTTAAGCCATGCACTTAGTTCATGGCTAGGCCCATAATAGGCGCTTAGATAAATGTTAATTGAGGATTTAAATGTATACGTGATTGTCACTTGTTGCGGTGTAGTCAGCACAGCGATTGGAGTTTTGGTTGTGTCTTCCTGTGCGTTCTGATACCGGAAAAGTTAAGTACATTATGGCAGTAGTACTTTTGGTGGCAGAGTCACTCACTTGGACTGCCTTAGTGAAAGGTGGAGTCCAAGGAATTAGTGGCTGGGAAAATTTTGGAAAACCCAGATAGAAATGCTTCCATAGAGTGATCTGACCGAGAGCCAGATAATAGCTGGTTCTTGGAGGACCTTGACAGTTTTGACAAGGACAGGAAAAAGACTGGGTAACTGAAGGGCACATCCACAAGTTTGGGGGAGAGTGAGGGAGTGGCCTTCCTGAGGCTGGCATCTGGAAAGAAAAACCTCTGGGGGCCTAACTGGGAATTTAAATGACTGAAGGTGGCCGGGTGGGACCTGACAAGCTTCTCTTCTGGTAAATGAGCCTCTCTTCTCCTGTTTTCCTGCATGAATGGGAGTTTTCACCTTCTTCCCGAGAAGCAGGACAGTGGAAGTCTCCAAATTTTTAACTCTTGGCAAATCAGTCAGCAGTTCAAAAAACCATTCTGTGAGCCCAAATCAACCAGCCACGCAAATACAAAACAAAACAAAAAAACCCATGTGCAGGCTAAATTCAGCCAGACTGTGACCTTTGGTCTCTGGTTACCAGAGAAATAATCGAAAGAGACTGGAGTTTTGGGAGAAAGATCATCTGTTGAAATCCTGGGAGATAAGGGTGGAGGGAGAAAAAACAAAAACAAAAACCCACAAGCTGAGAAGCTGAGACCCAGGTAGGAACTTGAGAAGGTAGGGGAAGCTTGTTGAGTCTCCAAAACTAGAGACCGCTGAGGAGGAGCCGAACATTGAAGGAGATGAGGAAAATGGCTGCTGTTTAATTTCATCATTAAAGTAGGCTCTTCCCCCAGTTACCCAACCGTGAGAAAGGATGGTAGATTTGAAAAGGTAGTGTCAAGCATATTACCCAGAAAAAGTACTCTTTTCCGATCCAAAAAAAAGTAGGGCGTACAATCATTAAAAAATGATTTGTGAATTTGTTTCTAGGANAATTAAGTCACATTTGATAATTTAAAATGTCTCACCTTTATGATAAAGAGTAAAATTTAATTAAACTGTCTCTGCCCTAGAGAATCGGGGATGTGTGCTCATTTATGAAGAAAGAGAGTGGTAAGATTGGTTAATTAATGAAGTTTAAAATAGAGTAGAGGGAGACAGGGGTAAGTTGAGGAGTTCATGAAGCTGTTCTAGTTCCGCCAGCAGTTGAGTTGCCTAGGTCAGGACCGAGGGCCACACGGGAGAGCAGCAGTCGCAGGTTCTGAGTCAAAGAGGGGGAATCCTATTATTCAGCCATGAAGTCTGTGACGGTCTCCGTCAAGAGGGAGACGAGAAGGAAAGAGCATTGGCTTCATTTGGTGTGGTTATAATTGGAGCATGAAGAAGATGACAAGTAAGACTGATGAGAGATTAATGACCGATTTCGTGACCTTGCTGATTGAAGTGCCTTCCGATGATAAGGATAGCACATCAGGAAGTGCTGGTGGAAGAGCTTTTTCAGTGAGTTGACAGAAGGGAGAAAAAAGGCTGACTAAATGCGGAATTTGGAAGTAGGGAGTGAAGTTAAGGATTTACATTCTTTGGGTATGCTTGGGTATGCTGGCCTGGCCCTTAAGCCCTCTGTTTCGAGAGCTTTATCTCACTCCTCAGCTTACTTATCCCTCACACCCCCATGTCTGGGGCGGCTTCTCCTGAGATGAAACCTCCAGCCTTCTATGAGGCTGAAGCAGGACGTGGCTGAGGTGCTTGGCTGCTTAGGGTGGGGGAGAAAGTGCTGAGGGCTCAAAAGACGAACACTCCTTGTATTGTTCAGCCACGTTACAGCCTTCACAGGAGCCTGGAGCCTCTGAGTTTTGAGACTCCTTGGTGGTGTACACTGGGAAGCTTCTTATTAGCCCCCACCCCTAGTTTGCCCTTCTTCCCCTCATATTGATTTAGGCTTGGGATTTCTCCCATCTCCTAAGTCCGTTTCCGCCAGATCATCTGCCAAGCTTCCAAGATACTGCAGCTGTGGTCTGTTCTCTTCTGCTCTCCAGTTTCGTCCCCCTTCTGTTGGGGAGATGTCCATTTTAATTCTTACACTGTCATCCTAGTAGAGTTTTGGGAATAAGGAGACAGAAACGAGTCGGTTCCCTCTGCCTCGTGTAACTGGAAATCCTAAGAGTTCTGTTCTAACAGTGATGTACAGGGCCCTCACTAGGCCTCTTCCTGCCTACGTTTTGGGCCTCAGGGTGGCCATTCTTCCCCGCTCTCTGAGATTTCACCATTTCGGATCTTCTTAAGATGCTTCATGGTCCATGCTCTTGTCTCCTTGGGAGCCTCCTCTTACACATGCGGGCCTGTGACCTTGTTTTGCTCTTCGCCTCTTTACCTGGTTAATCCGCATTACCCTCCAGGTTTTTGCTGAAACCTCACTTTCTCAGAGCAGCCTGCCTGGCCTGCGTTTCCTTCTCTGTGTCCTCTTGGGAAGTAATGAAACGACAGATGGAGGATTATGGCTCCATGGAGGTCTTTGAAAAAGCTCTACACCAGTTTTGCCTAAATGGTCTTTTTAAATCACGAGTATTATTTTGTATGTATTTCTTGTTGGGCAAGGTTTTGAGAATTAGAGCCGCCCCAGTGCTTTCTGATCAGAAGCTGAAGTAAAAGGAACTTGGCACATTGGGGCACCAGGGTGGCTCAGTCGGTCAAGCGTCTGACTCTTGGTTTTGGCTCAGGTCATGATCTCATGGTTGGTGGGTTTGAGCCCCATGGCAGGCTCCATGCTGACAGTTTCACATTGTTAGCCTTGAGCCTGCTTGGGATTCTCTCTCTTCCTCTCCCTCTCAGCCCTTCCCCCCCACTCTCTCTCTGTGTCTCTCAAAATAAGTAAAATAAAACTTAAGAAAGGAATATGGCACTGGATTGTCAATAGGGGTCAGCTCTCCATTATCTGGGGAGGATGTCAGGCTCCCCAAATGGTATTTATTTATTCATTCGTTCATTCGTTTTATTTAATCTCTACACCCAGCATGAGCTCACCGAGATCCAGAGCCGTGTGCTCTACTGACTGAGCCAACGTGTGCCCTCCCTAAAAGGGTATTTAGCACCCCCCCCAAAAAAAAAAACAAAACTTGACGTGAGCCGTTTGTTACAGAAGCTGCTTTCTCAACTAACCTTTTACCAGAACAGGGAACTGGGAGCAAAACTGACTTGAGTATCCCCTCCTTCAGGAGAACAGTGTTGCCAAGAGGTAGTGAGCCTCTGCTGAGGAAGGCCCGGCCCGAGGAGGCAGCCAGAAAGGCCTCGAGCAAAGCCCCAGTCGGGATTTTGTGCTATCTTTGATTTCACAGTTAGTTGAACTTCTCAATTTTTTAGTTTTTATTTTTTGGTTTATAACCTCTTTCTCTCTTCTACAATTTGAAGGCCACCATGTTTGGACCACAATGGAAAATTCTACAGAGTCATGGGTGGCCAGTAAGTCATACCATTTCCCTTCTGGAAGCATAACTTGGTGGTAATTATAAGCTCACAGACTTGGCTTTCTGAGGTTCTTGGCAACCAGGAAGGTGTAATTCCTGTGGACCTCTGTGTAGATTTACTTTCTCCCCATTTAAGTAAGGCTCTATGTTGATGATGAGGTTTGAATGAGTTTACAATTAAAAAGCCTTCAAGTATATTTTTAAAAATTATAGACCAAGTCTCATGAGTTAATGTACCTCTTCTTTCTCAGCTGATTTTTAAAAGATCAGTTCTAGAAATCCTACCTGTTGTTGAAGGGTTCCCAGTCATTCTCCATTGTACTCTAAAACTCCCGAAGCCTGGCTATGCTGGCTTAACTTGCTTTCAAGGCAGATTTGGTTTAAATTACTCAGTTTATCTCAAGCCTCATTAAGACCCATGGCTCTGGTGTCTTCCAGTGAGTTTGAGCTGGTAAGGATCCTCGCCCTGTGGAGCGCCCGTCAGAACACTGTAGGAAGAGTGAGGCTGGGGAATGAATGCGAGATACGGTCTCAGGTTTCAGCCTCTGCCACCTTCCTGTAAGAGAATGGGTGCTGGGGGCACTGCCTTGTTTTGGCTTCTTTGGAAAATGATGAAAATACACATGCAGTATGGACTTAATTCCTGTGCATGCCAGACATTCTGGTTGGAAATGCACCAAAAATGATCCTACTGCTTCTAAATTGTATTTTTCACTCATGGTCACCTGAATGATTTGGATTACGTTTCTTCTGGGAAACCGGGTTGGTAGGAAGAAACAAAGACTGCAATGCTAATTTAGCTTTTGGGATAATCTTTGGCCATCCAGCTCTTGCCACTCATTAATTTTATGAGGTCATTATCATTCTTTCTACCTAATAGATAAACACACTGAAACTTTGAGCCTTTAAAAAAAACACTCCACAAGCCATTGGAAAGCTGGACCTGAACTAAATTCCTTGTTTTCAATTCTAGACCTCAGTTCAGTCAGAGATAGCAGGAATTTTGAAGTATGATCGACCGGCAGAAACCAGCCGTAAAACCGAAATGAAAAATACCCAAAAAATGGAAATGAAAAGGGCTAATGTCTTATTTCTTATAATATTTTCCAAGTTTTCCCTTGACTTTAAATGCTGAGGTGTTTGGCACTTTTTTTGCAAGAGCATTGTCCAACGTGTAGATTTCTGACTTGAGCTGTCATTCTTCTTTTCTGGCATTTGACACCTTCTCCCACTACCTTCCACAGAATTGGAAGTAAAAAAATCTCACAACAGAAATATTGACCGAAGTCCAGAGAAGTTCCCAGGCTACACAAAGGGGCAACCCCCCTCTCTTACTTGTTTTGGGCTTCAAAGTAAAAGCCAGATGGGCCATCCCTTCAGTAGCTGGTGATCGAACGTGAGAAGGTAGATGGTTTGATATTTGCCCTTGTTCCTTAAGTTTCTAGATTTCTCTATTTTTAGGCTAGAACCAGCCCTGGATAAAATAATTCAAGTCATGAAGAGGAATGTTCAGTTCAGCATTTTTATCCTTCTGAAGTGTGCTTTCTACCAGCTGCCATGGAAACATTGTGTAACTCGTTTCTTGGATAGTCTCACTCCTCTTGAGTTCCGGTTATTGAGCGCTGGTGAGCTCATTACAACTTGGATCCAAGTCCTGGAAAGGCAGCTCCCGGGGAGAGTGGAGGCCAGCCTCCCACGGGGGACAGGAACGGGGAAGGGGGGGTTAGGTTTATTGGGCACGCATACTTCAGCTACCAGGTCAGCTGCAGCCGCAGCCCAGGGCAGTGTCACGTTGTCGGCAGCTGCACCACTCTTGAGATTTCTGCGTGCATCCTACATGCCTTCCCAAGGCAGAGACTTAACTCCTCCAGCTGCAAGCCAGGGGGAGTGGCGCTGCAGATTCCTAGCAACACGGGCGGACTCAAACAACACAGATGGCTATCTCTCTGGAGTAGGGCTTTCGGGGCACCAGAACTCTGTTGTAATTCAGTGATGGTTACTAGATAAACATTTGTATGGCTTCTGTTGCATGATGATGAAAACTCGCTATTTTCCTACCTTCTTTCTTCTGAGATTTCCAGATCGCTGTTGGCGAACCGTGGTGAGGTTGGACTACGGTGCACTGAAGACAGGTGGCAGAAGGGCAGTGGGTGGGGGGTACACTGAAAGGGGGTCAGGGAGGATAAACTGAAGGCAGAACGGCATAGTTAGAAGGATTTGGAAGGGAACAGAGTTCGAACTGCTTTAGGGAAGCTGAGAGAGCTGCTAGAGCAGGAACGTGGCGGATGCTCGTCTCGGAGAGCATTCCGTAGTGAACCGCACCCTGAAAGAGGCAGATCGTCCTTGCCTCTCCCTCTTGGATCCGTAGCTTGTGGTGGAGTTGGCCAGTTCTTGAAATAAACTGTAAAACATGTCTGAAGCTTCTGACCTCGTTTAGATCATTTGTTCTCAATCCTGAATGGAACCCAGAAAATTGGAAAAGGGACAGTATTGGGGTCATAAGAGAAGGATCTTAGTTTTAGGAAAGAAGGAAGCGAGTAGACTAGGCCAGTGAGTTAAGGGGCAATTGAAAAGGAGGCTTAGAAAGGACGAGAAAAACAGGAGAAAGTTCTGCCAGTGTCTTCTGCTAAGATGTTTGATCAGCACACAGGTCACACTCCACACTTTTGTTTAAGTCAGTGAGTGGAAGGAAATTTGGAGTTGGAGGCCTGTTCTTGGAAAGTGCTGCGGGACGGTGGTAAAGGAAGAGTGACCTGTTCTTGACAAGAAGGGCGTCCCCGTGTTTCCATGTTGCTTATTTTACAAAGGATCCAGAGGGGCTCGTTCATGAGCTTGTGAAGGATGGAACTCTGCGCCACCAAGTGTGGGAAAGTCTGATCAGACTGGTGGATGGGTTTAGACTCTTGTAGAGGAGGGGGCAGGAATTAGTGTCTTGTGGATTAGTGCGACAAGACCTGGGGTGGCTGAGACCACCCAAAAAGGTAAGCAGTGATGACCGGGGAAAAGAGACAAAGGAAGAGTCACTGCTCTCATGGGAGAGCGATCATAAAGGGCAGTCAGGGGTGGGGGGAGTCAAAGTCGAAGGGTGGGGGACCTAGGTGAATCCAGTTCGCCTGAGCAGAGCACAAGCTTTAAGGAGAAGAGTCAGTTCACTTGGAGGAGAGGGAATCTGTACCTATCGCCTCTCAAGGAGAACACTTTTAGACACTTTTAGTATATTGAGTACTTTTTATTGGTGTTTATCATAAACAAGAGACCTGCAGATAGATCCCAGGGGTGAAGTTTTGGGTTAATTGGTCCTAATTGTCATTAAATAATCTCCTAAAAGTCCACAAAGTGGAACTTGAGAAAGACACAAGAACAAAAGACAACGCGTACTTGAACTTTAGCAACATGAAACCAGAAATTTCATTAATTCTGAAATTCATTAATTTAATTTCATTAAAAGGTACCATTGCAGTATGGATTGTACCCGAAGGACCATCTAAACCACCCAGGGGTTTGTTAAAATGTTGATTCTGATTCATGGATCTGGGTGCGGCCAACGATTCGGCATTTCTGACAAGGTCCTGAGAGGTGCTCATGCTCTTGGTTCTCAGATGACACTTCGGGTACCTAAGACCCACACAGGTTCTCTTTCGTGCCAGTTCATAGCCATGCGTAGTTAGATGTGGTTTGGGGGTGTTGTCTTACCCTCACCTGCCTACCAGTTTATAATGAAAGCAAGTCTCAGAACAGACTCTGGAACAAAAGAACATTGCTTAGCCACGGGGCATAAAACAGTCTTGTATGCCAAAGTCACGGTGAATCCCCAGCCTGGCTTTTTCGGTGCTTGCCACGAGAGCCTTACAGTGCATGGCCACAGCCCTCTCACACAGTGGGGCCCAGAGTGTGGCCCTGGGACCAGCCACATCAGAATTGCCTAGAAACTCGTTAGAGATGCAGATTGTCAGGCCCTCTCCAGGTCTACAGAATAAGAAAATCGGGGAGCAGGGCCTGGGAAGTTGTTAAAGCCTCCCTACCCCGGTAATTCTGATGTGTGCTCAAGTTTGAGAATCCCTGCTCTAACAGCCGTGTTCTGCTGACCGCCTAACTGAATTCCCACAACCAACAATTCAGTGACCTGCAGGTGGACATTTTGGAATCCAGCCTAGGGCACCGTTTCTGTAGGTGGTGAGCCTGCTAGATTCTTCTCATAGCCTGATAATGGAAGGGCGGCGAATGTTTCTAAACCTTTTCCAACGGTCCTCGCATTTCGCAAACCACTAATATCACCAATGCAAACCTTTCTTATATTAATTGGAATAATTAATGAATCCCCTGGTGTAATAGGAGCTAAATATAGCTGAAGTGCTTAGAGTGGCCACCTCTGGAGTGAGGCTTTTTGATGCATTGCTCGCTAACCGCCCCTAGAGTGTGCATTCCTGATTAAGACAGCTGACTGCCTCTGCGTTGTAGCTTAAGCTAACACACACCCGTGTCATATGTACTGGCCACGTGAGGGTTTTCTTTCAACTCCTGAAATGTACTTTATTAAGGCATGATTTACTCACAATAAAATCCACGTGTGGTAAGCCTATATATAGGTAGAGTTTTGACGAATGTATACACTCACATAACCTCTACACCAGTCAAGATTGTGTAACATTTTGGTCGCTTACGAAATAATCTTGTGTGTTTTGGAGTCAGTCCCCCACCCCACCCCAGGCTACCAGCTTATCTGTCTTCTCTCAATATTGGTGAGGTTTGCCTATTCTAGCTTTTCAGATAAGTGGTGTCAAACAGTATTTACTCTTTTTGCCTGGCTTGTACTGAGCATCGTGTTTTTCCGGACAATTCACATTGCTGAATTATCAGTAGTGAGTTCCTTTTCAGCTCCGAGTAGCGTTGCACTGTAGGACTACACCGCAGTCTCTGTTCGCTCTCCTGCTGCTTTGTTGCCAAGATTGTAGCTATTGTGGATAAAGCTACTACTGTGGACATCCATGTCCACATCTTTTAGTGGACATGCTTTTATTTCTTTTGGGTAAATCTCCAGGAGTGGAATAGCTGGGTCATAAGAGAGATGTATGTTTAATTTCATAGGAAACCACCAAACTGGTTTCCTGAAGTGGTTGGACTTTGTTCCATTCCCACCAGCAGTGTGTGAAGGATTCCAGTTGCTCCATATCCTCTCCACTATTATGATCAGGCTTGTTGATCGTTAAGCTGAATATCTTAAATATCTTTTATTGAGAGACAGTGCATGAGAGGGGGAGACAGAGAATCCAGAGCAGGCTCCAGGCTCTGAGCTGCCAGCACAAAGCCTGACACAGGGTTCGAACTCATATGACGCCAGCCGAAGTCGGACACCCAACCAACTGAGCCACCCAGGTGCCCCGTATGCTGAAGATTTTAAAGTAAATTACAGACATTGTTTCTCTTCCCCCAATGTCAAGTCAGCTTTTCGAGTTTGGTCTCTACAAAGGCCCCGAAGCCGATGATGTTGACCCAGGCGAGTCGGGTGTGCATTACATTATTTCCCTTCCCTAACCCCCAGTTAGAATTAGTGTCGTGGCTGCCATTTGATTGTGGCAGTTAGTCATGTTTGCCAGTGTGGCTTTTTGGTTCCTTTCATTCTTTTGTTCATGTATTCCTCCATTCTGTCACCAGTTCACTAGCGGCAGGAGACCTGCTTTTTCAGAAAGCACTTGTATACTAAGTCACTGGGAGAGATGACAGAAGGAGGAGAGAGGGTAGTTGTCTTCAAGGAGCTTTTTGGAACTGGGTTCCAGAAACATAACTGCACAGAAATGGTAACACAGAAATACAGCCCAGTGTCCTTCAGGCTTGCACACCCTTGAGTCGGGGCATTATCTAAGTAAAGCTTCCTGCTGGGGGAGGGGAGGTGGGCCTTGATAGACTGGTGGCCGAGATCGATGAGATGTTAATCTGGGCTGAATATTAGAATGATTGCACCTTAGAATATAGATTAAATGTTTATATTAGTCCCAGTTATATTTTAAAATACATCACAGACACTAAGACATTGTCAAAAGGTTAACAGTACATATCTTTGGGTAATGGGATTATAGGTGATTTGCTTACTTAATGTTATATTTTTTAATGTCCAGGTTGTCCACAGTGAGCATGTGTAACTTTGATCATCAGAGAAAAGTATGATATTAAATGGGTGATGGGGATTAAGCAGGGCACTTGGTGTGATGAGCCCTGGGTGTTGTATAGGAGTGATGAATCACTGGTTCTGCACCCGAAACTAATATTGCACTGTTTGTTAACTGGAATTCAGAGAAAAACATGGGGGAAAAAATCACCACTTGAATAAACCTGGTACTCATTCTTTAAAGCCTGAAGCTCTTCCACTGTGATTTTTAAATTATGCAAACATGCTTTTTAATTACCTGAGATCTTTGTCTTAAAGTTCTGTCTTTTTTGTATTGTCATTAATGAAATGTTCTTTTAAATAGTACTGTGAAAACAAAGTCATCTATACTTCTAAAGAAAACAGAAAAACTCAAAAAATACTGTATTTCCCCTTGATTGTTTAAGTTCTATTAGCTATTTCAAAAATAGATTCCTTGTTCTCTTTTAATTGTGTAGCCAAGATCCACTCCAATAGACCCAAGGTTATAGTCTAAAAGAGAAAGACTCCCTGAGTGTCTGTTCCCTTTTAGGAATAAGGACTACATGGCTGTTGGGCCAGCGGGCTCTGCTCCTGGAGCCCTTCACAGAACTTAGCCTTCCTGATTGTCAGACAGCAAAACGGCATTTTTTTTTGTTTTTTGCTTTTCCCACATTGACAAATTTTCTTAAATGTTTGTTTGATATTTTTTACTTATTTTTGAGAAAGAGCATGAGCGGGAGAAGGGCAGAGAGAGAGGGAAACACAATCCAAAGCAGGATCCAGGCTCTGAGCTGTCAGCAGAGAGCCCGATGCAGGGCTCAAACTCTCGAACTGCGAGATTGTGACCTGAACCAAAGTCAGATGCTTAACCAGCTGAGCCGCCCAGGCTCCCCTGACAGAATTTTTAAACTTGGGGGATATACAAAAGATTTTTCTCTCTATGTTACTGTTGTTATTATTTCTTTTTTTTTCTTTTAATGTTTTTTATTTATTTCTGAGAGAGACAGACAGACAGACAGCGTGAGCAGGGGAGGGTCAGAGAGAGTGGGAGATACAGAATCCAAAACAGGCTCCAGGCTCTGAGCTAGCTGTCAGCACAGAGTCCGACACAGGGCTCAAACCCACAAACTGTGAGGTCACGACCTGAGCCAAAGTTGGACGCTTACCCGACTGAGTCACCCAGGCTCATGTTGTTATTTCTAAACGTTTGGAGTTTATGTACTTTCTGATGAAATAACAAATGATCTTTCTTCTGTCCCTTTTTTCCTCAGCTGACCTGAATAATGTCAGGTTCTCAGCTTATAGGACGGCCATGAAACTCCGAAGACTGCAGAAGGCCCTTTGCTGTGAGTATTACCAGTGCTTGGAGCACATGATGGTTCCTCTTTGCTTTAAAAAAAAAAAAAATGGATTCAGGTGTATTTTCACTTGAAGAGGGGGAGAAATAGCTATCACAAATCCAGCTGTAACATAGAATTCCCTTTAGTAAGGTGTCTGTGGCCTAGGGTGCCCCGCGACTCCTTTGTAATATTACGTAGGATCTCTCCTTTGTCACCGTTCCTTGATTGGACAAGGTGTTTGTACTTTTTATTTCCAGCTAATGACACTGGCTTCGAGAATTACCTTTATTAAACTTGAAATATCTCCCCCTCTTCTGCCTTTGCTGGTGCTTCTCCTAAATGGAACATAGTAGTAGAAGACAATGTCTGCACTAGCCGTACATTTCACAGGTGTGAGAATGTTATTAGTTTGACTGCCGATGTTTAGATGAATGATGTGTTAAGAGTCCAGATGACGGGCTAGTTTCTCTGCTTTGGCTAAATATCCTACCTCAGCGGGGAAATCCTGGCATGTCTTACACCCCGTGTCTTCGTCTCATAGTTTATTTATAACTCCGCTATCATCAAGGTGAAGTAGAACGTATTATTTAAGGGCCCGTGTGCACTGAGGATATAGAAGCATGAAAGAGACAGGTACAGGCCCTACCGGGATGGAACTCGTAGTCTAATGAGGGAGATCCAGGGGGTTCGTGAAGTCTGGAGACATAGGTGAATGAGTAGAAGACCATTGAGAATGTGTACAACTTAAAAAAAAAAAGCTAAGTGATACCATTTGTGTTCACACACTTGATGGGCACCTTGAGGAAGAGTGAAGAGATGGTTTCAAAGTCCTGTATTTAGTTATGCGACAGTAGAATAGGGGTACTATGAGACCAGCTAGGTGTGGGGGTGAGTTTCAGAGAGGCTTTGCTTGAAGAAGTAGTGCCTGAGCCCTGTGAGTCCCTAAGGGTTAGTAGAGCTCGCTCTAGGAGTGTTCTCTCTGGAAGGAGTCGCATGTGCTGATGTGTTCAGGAGCTTAAAATACTGGAGCCCGGCCGAAGCACAGAGTCCCAAGAAGGGGCTCTGGTGAAACATTTGGCTGGAGAGATGGGTAGGAGGCAGACTGTGAAAGGCTTTTGAAATGTATGTAGAGTTTAGAGGTCAGTGGGGAGCCACGCAAGGGGATGACATGGTGGGATTTTCATTTAGCAGGATCATTGTGTCTGTGCACTTAGAGTATGGTGGGCTGTGCACCTGCCCCGAGAGACTGGGTTGAGCAGTCGTGGTACTTTAAATTGGCAACGTGGTGGCCTGAACGGATGCGGGAGGAATGGAGAGAAGTGGAGACAGTGGAGAAATACTTAGGAGGTGAACTTGACAGGCCTTAGCGATGCAGTTCATGGGGTGGGTGAAGGGGACCCAGGGAAGCTACTAGGTGCTCACTTGGGTGACTTGGGGCCCTGCCCAGTGAGGGGGGAATGGGTGTAAAGCTGTGATGGTCAGAAGAAATAGACAAATAATATTTAGGACTCATGAGCGTGTAGATGTTCAGGGAGAGTGTGTAGAGGGAGAAGAAAAGAGTATTTGGGATAGAGGACGAACAGTGTAGAGAGGGAACTGCAAAGGGGTGGCCAGAGGGGGAGAAGGAAGATGCCAAGAAGGAGAGGACCACGCACCGTGTAGGAGGGAAGTGGCTGTGGCCGCTGGGGATGCATGTTGGTGGGAGGCCAGCATGAAGTTGGTGCAAGTGCCTTTTGGATTTTGCGACAAGGAGTTCAGTACTACAGTTAGATTTTTACTTTTTTTATATTTATTTTTTTAATGTTTCTTTATTTTTGAGAGAGAGAGAGAGAGCAAGTGAGCATGAGCAGGGGAGGGGCAGAGAGAGAGGGAGACACAGAATTTGAAGCAGACTCCAGGCTCTGAGCTGTCGGCGCAGAGCCTGTCGTGGGGCTCAAACTCACCTGCGAGATCAAGACTTGGGCCGAAGTCAGATGCCTAACTGACTGAGCCACCCAGGCGCCCCTCTACAGTGAGATTTTTAGAACCGTGGTGGAGGGGATACAGTGGACTTAAAAGTAAATGCAAAGGGGATGAGAAGATGGTTGTAATGGCCAGTTCTTAGAGAAACTTATTTTGAAGGAGAAAGGAAGAAGAGTGGCAATCAGCTGGTGTGGACCGAATACCTGAAATGTAAGTACTTAGAAGTTGAGAGACACTTGTGTCCATTTAAATATTTATTTATTTTGAGAGAGAGAGAGAGTGAGCACACACAAGCTGGGGAGGGGAAGAGAGAGAGCGGGAGAGAGAATCCCCAGGAGGCTCTGTGCTGTCAGTGCAGAGCCCAGGGTGGAGCTCGAGCTCACAAACCACAAGATCATGACCTGAACCGAGGTCAAGAGTTGAGGTCAAGAGTTGGAGAGTTAACCACTTGAGCCACCCAAGTGCCCCTTGAGTCCATTTAATTGAAGATGAGAAGAGAGGATGAGATAATAAACAATGGGAGTTCTCAGAGCGTAGGGGAGGTAATCTAGGACCCACTAGAAGGAACGGGCACGTCTCTGCTGCTGTAATGGGAGAGTGATGCGGAAGGGATCTTTGCAGGTCCCGGTGGCTAGGGAGACCCAGCTGCAGGAAGGTGTGGGAAGCCATGCAGAGGTGTGTTTTCTGCGTGAAGGCAGAGTTCTCTGCTGCGATGGCGAGCCGAAGGCGAGAGGGTTGTGGGTGGGTTCCCATTTCTGGAGAATAAGAGAGAAGAGGGCCAATTTGAGCAGCGGTGTTAGGAGCCCAGCCTGCTCAGTGTTCTGCAGCAGTACCAGTCTGCATGGGTGTGGCGTTTCTCCAGGCTCGCTCAGTACTCAGGAGCCAGGTAGGACCAGCCCAGGTGGGCAGAGGACAGCTGGGCAAGAGAAGTGAGGATTTGAGCAAAAGAACGATTACGTGGTTGAAGTGATGTCTGTCAAGGCCGCCACATTGGGTAGGAGAAGCTATGAATTCATATGGAAGCTGGTCATCAGGAGGTCGAAGGATCAAGAGGCTGACTCTTCAGGGAGCGATAGGAAGAGGTGGTGTGGAAGTAACTGGAAAGCTGAGAGGCTGTGGTCAGAGAGGAGCATAGCTAAACAGTTTCACAAGTGAAGCAGGTCCAGGTGACTAGGGGCTGTGACTATTTGTATGGGTGGAGTAGACGTGAACTTGTATGGAGATGAAACAGGAAGTCAGAGAAGTGAAGCCAGGATGGTGGACAAGTCATCTCACCCATGTTGAAGCCATCCAGAGGTGGGGCCAGAACTGGGGAAGAGAGAACTGTGAACCTGGGATGCCAAGGGTTCACGAATGAAGGCGCCTCACCCAGGGGTCTGCAGAGCCTCCGGGGTGACTTCCCCCCCAGAGATGAGGAAGAACCATCCCAGAAGTGAAATTCCTTGGGAGGAGAGAGTCAGCTTCTCTTTATCTGGGCGTCGCCAGTGCTTAGCACAAAGCCTGGCGCACAGTAAGGTCTAAAATGCTTTTTCATGGAATGAATGCATGAACAAAAGTAAATTTAGGCTTCTGTTTCCATATAGCTTATAGTCTGAAGCTATCATTTTTCAGCTATATAGCCGCCAAGTTTAAGTGGTTTTTAAAGGGCTCCCCAGGCCTGGGATTTCCTCTGGGACCGTTAATGTACCCTAGCTGGAAAGAGATAATGCTTTCCATTGATAAAGGGATAATTATGAACCTGTTACTGTAAAGGTTTTATAGTATATAGTATATTTCTGTGAGATCCTGAAAGTTTGAAGAGATAATCAGCTATTTCAGGTCAGAATCTGAAAAAGCCCAGGAAGAGACAGGATGGGAAACCTTCTACTGTCTCTTTTCCTAATGTGGCTTTGTACCTTAGATTTAGACATTATGCGTTTCTCCTGTTAAATGATGATTCTATTCACAAATATGTCCAATTTTCTGTCATTTCAGTATATTTGAAAATTTCCAGTAAATTTTGGGAAAGAGGAGGGATTTGGTATTATAAAAAAGTGTGGCTGTTTGAGGTTACAACCTCATCGTCAAGTTCAGCTTCGAGTGTAGGACGTAGACGTTCCATGTGTAAACTGATTGGAAACTCTCAGCATTTCCTTTCTGATCATGACTCTTCTCCTATATGAAAAAGGTTGAGGGATAGCCCACCTAGGGTGTATTTATCTCAATTAAGTACTGGATTCCAAGAATGGCAAGAGGGTTCCCCATGTAATCTGACTATAGGATGAAGAGTTTGCCCGTCCTTTTATTATTGAAACCGTCTGTGGTCACATTACTTAACTAAGTGTTCAGTAGATGATTTAAGAATTTCCTCTTAACTTGGTATTTTCTTAGGCTTATCTTTCTGCCTTTCTGTCATTTAAAGGGCTACTGTCTGTGGTCCAGGCAAATAAAACTTGTCCTGGCTAGCTTTTCCAACTGAAGGTCGTTTCTACCAGCTTTTGCTTTAGTGAGAACTAATGGCGTTATCTCAGGGATTTCCTGATGCCAGTGAAGAGTCTGAATTACCGATGCCTTAGGAAATACGCTATCTCCATGAAGTGCTTGGTCTTAGATTTTTTTCACTTCACTATCAAAGCGGCAGTATTGCAGAAACCCGAATAACACAGTTGTTTGCACTATGGAGAATTCGCTATTTAAGTTGCAAGCTTCACCATCGGCTTATAATATCCCCAGTTTGTAATCGGTTTAATGTTGTGTGACTCCATACTGCCTTTCAACGCACTGTGAATGAAAATTAAACTCAACGGAAAAGCAGAGACAAAGAGAAAATCTTGGTAAGAGGGATTTATAAGCAGGTTCATATGCCCAATCCCCCCCTACTCCTGAAAGTTCAGAAGAAGATAATCTGAGCTTTTTCTCAGTCTGTTGTTCTCGTAACATCCTTTAGGTGTGTGGCTTCTAAAATTAAAAATATAGCCAACCTCTAAGAGCAGAAATAAGAAAAAAAAAACTCACTTAACAGAGCACATGTATTTAGTTTATTAGCGTGTGGTGGGTTGGAGAGAGCCCAAACCATAGGGCTAAATATACTGCAGTTGATAAATGTGACAGATATTCTGCAAACAAGGAATCGAGAACAATTTGCTTCTGTTCAGCAACTGACTCACATAGTAGAGAGATTTTGTACAGCCTGGAGTTGTCTGAATCAAGTCACACTGCCGGACTTAGCCTCACCGCGACCAAGCAGGTGGAAGATTTGCTCCCTGCTTGGTGAATGTGCCTCACCTTTAGAGAGGCTGGCTAACAGTGGCTAACGAAGACCGTCAGGATCTATGAGAGCGTG
>NW_027532848.1:1240491-1250418 GCF_008692635.1 Crocuta crocuta
GTGCAGGAAAAGCCTACAGTGAGGTAGCAGCATGGGAGCCGGGACGTGCTCGCAGCCACGGGCGGCCTCACGGCAGGGCGGCCCCAGAGGACAGTGTCACTGTCTTGTCCGTCCCCACACAGATCTACTTTTCCCATATACCGTGTGTTCTTTTTCACATAGGCCGGAGGCCAGGGCTCTGTTATTTCAGGATTCAAAACAATCTTCAGGACCAGAGCCAAGCTCATTTTCTCGGCTTATGTGGTTTCACAGATACTGGTGCCCCGAGAGAGGGCTCCTGTAATAGGACCTCGGGCTCTGTCTCTCTCTCTCTCTCTGTCTCTCTCTCTGTCTCTCTCTCGAAGGGGAAGTACTGAAGTCCTATTTAACATGTGTCCGATACCCATGAGGTGCACGCTGGGGGACAAGTGGTCGGCCCCTGGGCGGTAGTGCTGAAGCTGCTTTCGTTTCCGGTGTCTGTGCTGGGAGGCTTGCCGTCCTTAGCCTTCCTTCTGGAATTGGGGGCCCTCCAAGTGCTCTCTTTGCACTAGGAGGTCTTTTCCATGGATTCCCCTGTTCTTTGGTCCATTGTGGCCACTGTGTACTAGAATCTGTACTGTAAGTAGGAAACAAATGCGAGATACAAAAATGTCGAGTCACCCAGGCTAACGTCATATGAATAGTGGTCACTCCTAAATAGGTTTTGGTGTGCATATGTCCCAGAAATCTCTCTAACTGTCCATCTCAGATGTCTGGCTTTTCAGTCACAGGGAAGTGGGCCCACCCATTTAAACTAACAGTCCTCAGTGATCAGAGTGTTCCAACAGTCCTTCTGCCCGTTTGTGGCTTTTCTCACATAATAATGGGTCAAATAGCTATTTTTTTTTATGTGTAATATTGTGACAGATGAGATGTGGAGCATGTAAACCTTCTACCAGATGGCAAACACCTTTCTTAAACCTTTATCATCACCATGGCCACACAGTGTTCTCTCAGGTCATTATAAATCAGTGTTCTAGAGATTTGACTGGGTAAATATTCCCACAGGACAGTTGCAACACAGGTCTTTAATAACAGATGTGTCCTGTGAAACAAGAACCAAAAGACACAGCCACTTTGATAGTGCTCTGTAGACTCATGGCCACAGTCAGAATCCAGTGTGTTCGATAGACTGGCCAGCTGTCCTGTGCACTCCTTGACTTTTTTTTTTTCCACTCCAGATTCTTTAAAGAGACAGTTGACTTATAGCTAAGGGAGCATATTTTAAGCCTCTTTCTAGGCACCAGCATTATGTTAGATTTTCCCTTTTTAACACCCACAGCTTAGCTTTGTTCCCTTCGGCAACAATCTGACCTTTCTTCACGTCATTAATTTTAGTCCAAACCTTCCACCCCCACACTTTGTATGTCCCTTGGGTTCAGCCACTTGCCTAGTGCATATTCAGCTGGTAGCAACATAAGGCGGGCTCCGGCTTCCCCTTCAGTCTCTTCCCAGTGGTAAAGGGTTAGAGTGGATTCGTTCAGAAAAATGGGGTTATCCTGTTTCTAGGCAACAAAACATTTGTGACAGTCTGCCCCAATTAGTTGAGGGGTGGGGAAGGAGTAATCCATTCCATCAGCCGCTGTGGAATTCTTACACTTAATGTTCCAAGTAATAGCCATAATATCCTGTTTGAGAATATTACCAGCCTTTCAGACCCTTAATTGGAGCCCCGGTCCAGGGACGGCTAGGCATGGCAGTGAAAAAGAAAATGTGGTGAATTAGGGGACACCTGTGGGTGTTCCCCACTTGAATTATCCTTTTAATTGCAAGTGGTCTTACAGGTGTAGCCCATTTATCAAAGTGAGAGTTGTCCAGGTTCCTTTGGTTAGATCTCCACCTGCAGGCCAGAGAGCGTGAATCTCATTGGAAGGCGATTATGAATGTCCTTGAGCTTTGCTAATGCTTCCAAGGAATCTTGAGCAGACCTGCTTTTTTTTTTTTGTGATCCCTTTTGTTAGCTCCTAAGGTTCAGGTTCTACCATTCCTAAATTGCATTAGTGTTCTAACATGATAGCCGGTTTCAAGGCCTGTGCTGCTTGCAGTCAAGGGTAGCTTGGCCACCGGCATCAACGATTCATTTTCATCCCTTTTATCAGAATCATCTTATTTTTCTTTTTCAGTAATACCGTAGCCGTATTTTTAGCTAAGGATGAGTTGGGGGTCTTCTAAACAATCTCACTGCTGACACTAATTGCACTGGGAGTAGCATTTGGGGCTCAGTTGCTAAGCAGACTCATGGAACCCAAATGACAGAGCTTAAGAATTTATAGTTCATTACGGGAAAAGGCTACAATATGCCATCGACATTAAAAGCAGAATATGCATCAAAACCACAGGCTGCCTCACAGCATAGGGCCCAGGGAGCCAGGTGCAAGCTCGAGGCGCCCACTCTCTGTGAGGGGTTACCAGGATGCCCTTCATCTCTTGCATCAAGAACCAGCAGTGTGAGCACAAGTCGCTTGGGAAGCCAGGGAGCACGTAGTGGACTCACACAGGGTTTCTTAAAGCCTTCTGGTAACCGGGGTCTTTTCTTCCCGCATAGCCAATCCCCAGACCAGATAAAGATGGTCAGTGTTACTTCGAGCAGTAAACAATAATGATGACCTGTAACCCGTGGCTACCCGTCAACACAGTAAGGCACTTCTTTCATTGCTTTGATCAAGGCTCTGCGTTGTGTAGCTAGTTTAGCAAACAACATGTTATGCCAACCCCAGAGCCTCTGGAATTAACCCTCCCGGCACAGATAACCACGTCAGAATGCACTGACTTCCTTGCCGGGCGCCGATGTGTTCGCAGGGTCCTTCAGCCTGGAGCGTTGGCTGCAGGTGGGAGGGCACGATGCCAGCAACAGCCTCTTGCCACAGGTGCCTGGTGCCGGGCCGAGAGCCGGCAAACACCCAGCANTCTGCACGAATTAGGTTACAGGATTGTTTAGACTTTTTGGCACCGGGCCTCGGGGTTGAGCCCGGGAATGAGTTTGATAGGTGGGCACCATGGGGCTTACCCTAACCAACGCTCTCGTGTTTCTCTTTTCTCCCACCCTTGTCGCCAGGTGAGGATGTGGGATGCTTTGCTTTTTCAGCGAAGTCTAAAGGGACACCTTCTGCAACCTACCTTTCTGCTTTCTTATATGTTTGTTTATTTTGAGAGAGAGAGGGAGAGGGAGAGTGCGCAAGCTGAGAGAGAGCAGAGAGAAGCCCAATACGGGGCTCGATCTCGTGACCAGGCTCAGGAGCTGAAGTCACTGAACCGACGAAGCCAGCCGGCGCGCCTCTGCCCTTCAATACGCACCCCCATGTGTCCTGTGATAACACCCAACGCAGGCCTTCTTATCTCTGCTCTCAGTTTTCTCAAGTGCACACCGATGCTAAAGGTGCTTTCTAGTTCTCCAAGCCTATGATTCAGTAAAAGGGAGGTGGGGGGAAACCTGGGCTTCAGCTCCTCACTTGCGGCATATGTGGAAAGGACTAGAGTTAACGTTTGAACCTAGCATGTTGAAAGGGTGATGAGTCACAACCAGAGCCTCAGGAACCATTAATGGAATCCTGTGCTAAGGCCCCTCCCACCCCTGCCCCTGCTTCATTTTCTGCTTTTCCTACAAGGCAGGGAAGGTCCTGGGGAGATGCTCCTGTCCCCGCCCCCCTCAACCCCACAGCCCTCATGCACAGGGACACCACCAGACGGTCCCTCTTCTACAGTGTTGTCAAAACCTACAGCAGCCTGGACTGTACAAAAAATTTTTGAAAGAGTGGGTATATTAGCACATACTTGGGTTTTTATATAGCTTTAGAATACATTCCCTAGTAAGAACATACATATATCCCCCCCACCTCCCCCATGGAAATTCCTAGTTTGAGGTAAAAGAGTAGTGGCACAGATTTGTGTCTGCTGGTTGTTTTATGAGGCTTCTAGAAACAGTTCATCATTACGTTTAATGTTTCATCAAATAGTCTCCGTATATTCTTTAAGATGGTCGTTTTGAACACCCAGGTGCGTGTCTGTGTGGCAATTCGATTGTCCCTGTCGATTTTCTCACCTCTTTGCAAGTCCATAGCATTGGCTACGGGTACCTAAATAGAAGTCTTGGGAAAAACTTGTTCTATGAAAGTGGCGTTCTGTTGGGTATGTTTGTTTGGGCCAAACGTGTTCTCCGGTCTTCGGTGACGGACCCTTCTCACGTGGAACCTCACCCGGCTTCAGCAGAGCTCAGCGCACAGTTTTGCTCTCCTAACTGTGTCATCTCTGCTCCTGTTCTTTCAGAGCTGTTGTCTCACTCCCCTCCGGAGATAGTTATACTCCAAGGTTTCTGTTCTCTGTGTTACCCGTTCACCTGTACAGAGAGGAGAGGAGACTTGGTCAAAAGAAATGCGTGCAATTTTGCCACTGGTTTGTTTGCTTCCATCACGCGAGTAAATTAGACTCTTAATACAAAAACGAGTCTCACGGCTCCCACTTGCTAGCTCGTGTATCCTTGGGTAGACGGCAAAATATTTATAATGATTAAGGCAGAGTAATAAGAAAATAATAGAAAAACTTCAAACCACCCAGAGCTTCCTTCAGTTTACAAAGAGTCACGCTGAGCGTATCGGTATTTGGAAGAAATCTGTTCTTCTCTTTCGCTAATGGAAACGGTGAGCCGCATCTCTACATGTTCTCACCACCTGGCCCAGAACATTTGTCCTCTGAGGAAGTCCGGCACGTGCAAGAGAGGATGGGAGGTGGCGTCTTGGGGCTCTGTCCGTCTCTGCAGTCTCCCTTGCAGTGTCGCTCGCTGGGTCTTCCCTTCCTCGGGACCCCCTGCCTGCTTGCATTGTTAGTTTTTTAATTCTTGCTTCTTTTTCCTACCTGCCTCCCTCTCAAGTCAAGTTATGTTCTTTTCTGCCACTTGGAATCAAGTCTTGGCTTCCATGTAAAGAGGTCATTTCTTTATCCTGCGAGTGTTTCCACACGAAAGGCACGGGGTCTGCTTTGACAGGGTGAGTGCTAGTCCCTGGCAGGGGAGGCCAAGTGCGTGGAAGCACCGAGCTTTACTGACTGCGATGAAAGACCAAATCCTCTCCTGCTTCTTCTACCAGGCCCCTTGCTTGCTTCCAGGGAGACTTCAAAGGTTACTGTTTTTCTTTTATAAAAGAGAAAAACGCACCACATAGGTATGAACCTATGGAGGATTTAACCCCAAGTTGTTTTCCTTAGTATGTAATTAGAACTACCCACAAATAACTAGTAAAATGGACCAGGGCCCTTAAATCTGCATCCATTGAGCCCTGGGCAAGCTGTTTACTGACTGGGATGGTCCATGTTTATCTGCAGTTACATTTATAATTGTAGTGCCCGCCCCCAGATGGGCGAGAGATGTACTTAATTACCATCGACTCTTTGTCTCAAAGGGCCAAGGATTTGGACCAGAGCTCAAGTGTGCAAGATGTTTTATAAAAAGCTCTGTTGTTGTGTTTCCGATGTGGCTAATAAATTGGCTTCAGAGCAAAGCACCTTCCTGTGACACTCGGGAGGAAAGCTTGCGATGTGCTGATGTTGGACAAGGTTGAGGTTTCTCTTTCGTTCACGTTTTGTCTTTGAGCGTATTGACTGAATGCCACTTCTGACCAAGGGCATCCACCCCCCATCCCCCATCGTATAAAGTTCTTAGTGGACTTGAAAAGATACTGTGTTTGCACGTATAGGAGGATTAGGAGGAACTTGACGGAGGAACAAGGGGGAGAAGAAGNGAAAATTTGAGTTAAGTTGATGATTTTTTTCACCTAACATTAAGGTGGCAGAAAGATTGTGAGGTGACTGATATTTCCGGGGAAAAATCGCTTAATGATTATAAATGCGTAGCTGGAAATAGAGTTTACACAACCCTAACCATACAGATTAATCAGACTGACCTTCTCTAGTACAAATTGGAAAAAGTACTGTCAGGAACCCTTTCTATAGCTCTAGTAAACTAAATTCTTTCTTACTCAGAATGTGCAAATGACTCTCTTCCCGTAGAACACTCTAGGTCCCCTTAATCCTCAGGCCCCCCCCACACTTCAGGAACGAAAACTTCCTCTACCTGCATTCTTCACGCAGTGCCAGTGAGCTTGGACTATGACCTCAGATCACCACTCCTCCAGCCGTCAAACTTACGAGCCGGGGGTGGCTGTAGTGGTGAAGACAAACCGTTTTCAAAGAGGGTAGGGTTCGGGATAGGTGTTTACTCAAGTGTATGGAACAACTTGAACAGGATTTTCAAAGGAAAGCAAAAAAGGAGGGTTTCCCCCTTAGAATCACTTGTGATTTTATGTGGCTTTTGCAGTGGATCTCTTGAGCCTGTCAGCTGCCTGCGATGCCTTGGACCAGCACAACCTCAAGCAAAATGACCAGCCCATGGATATCCTGCAGGTCATCAACTGTCTGACCACTGTCTATGACCGCCTGGAGCAAGAGCACAACAATCTGGTCAACGTCCCTCTCTGCGTGGATATGTGTCTCAACTGGCTGCTCAACGTCTACGACACGTACGTATGGCCAGCTCTTTTCAGACCCGGCCACGGGAGGCTTAGTGTCCAGAATGGTGCCAGTGTATTTAGCGTCACAACAGGGCCCCCGGTCTGGAAGCCCTGTCCTCAGGATGAAAGGCTCATGAAGCTCCGTGACTTCATGCCGCTCCTGTGATAAATCCGTTTTGCATTTATCGAAGCTGAAAACTATTTTGATGAACTAGGTAGGATGTAAGAACTAGAATGTACGTGGCTCTCAGAAAACAAACAGAACCCTGAGATACTCATTTTTCAAATAGTAGGATGAGTCAGTGTGTATGTAGCCTTTTCTTGCCTGTGTAATTTGAATTCTCCCATCCACTTCGGGGGCGGCTCCCACTCACTGGCAGAAATGGATGCACTCCTCAAGGTGCTGGAGCACCTGTCACCACATCAGAGTAGTGTTAGCTCACACCCTGGAGGTTTATGCAGAAGTCTGTGAGTTGACAAGCCAGACAAAATGAGAACGAGCCTTAATGGAGCGAGCAAACCGGGCTTCTCAGACTGAGGACATCTTATGACATTGTACAAAGTTTCCATTTGGCACCTCCAGTTTATACCATTCTCTTAGTGCGTCCTTGGGTTTTTTTTTTTCCTTTGGATTGCCCGCATGAGGTATCCCCCGTTCTAGTTTTTGTCTTGAGCTTAATGAAGACAATTGAGGAAGGCAGCAGGCAGAATTGGTCTTAATTTCGACTGAATTCTTCTTGGACCTCGCAATGATTACATGCCTCATTTCACATGCCAACAAGAACATATCCCCATTTGGAAATCTGGGAAGGCTTTCTGAAAGGAGCTGCATATCAGCTATTTTGCCTTTTGCCTTTGTGGTAGATTTTTTGCCACCTCTGTGATTAAGACATATACCTCTTGGGTTTTTTTTTTTTTTTGTAAGGTGTTACTTTTTTNCCTTGAGCTTACTGGAT
The DNA here is from genome assembly GCF_008692635.1 of Crocuta crocuta. Classification (NCBI taxonomy): domain Eukaryota; kingdom Metazoa; phylum Chordata; class Mammalia; order Carnivora; family Hyaenidae; genus Crocuta; species Crocuta crocuta. The sequence continues at coordinate 1,247,963 of NW_027532848.1, forward strand.
TTTAATTGTGGATTACACTTAACCTTGGCTCTGATCAGAGTTTGTACTCAGGTGTTCCCGCATATCTATTTTGGTACCATGTTCTTTGCAGAGAACATATGAATAGATTCTGAGTGTATATGAGGTCCCTTCTACCTGCGTCAAAATTACTTGGGGACAGTTGTTACTGCTTGAAGACCTGACTTATACTTCATTAAGTTTATTTGTTAAAATTTTGATTTGCCTTTTTTAAAGAGGGGCAAGAGGAGACAATCTTCCATTGGTGGTAATTTTGTTAATGCTTTAAGGTCCCGGATTTCTCTTTGACCAAGGGTTTTGGGAAATGGCACCAGTGAAAACCTGGGCATATTGCTCACCAAAAAGAACCCCAGTTGGGACCTTTCCTTGTAGTTTTGAAGTGCTAGCTGGGATAGTTATGCTACAATCTCTGCCTCTATTTTTAACCACCATTCAAGGCTTCCTTTCTTTCCATAACAAAATAAAAGCTGCCCATTATTGAAAATCATTTTCTACAAAAGGAAAAATTTTTTGTTCTTCTGTATCATTTTTCCCCCATGGATAAAATGAGCCATTATTAACTTTGTTACATGGAATGCTTTATTTCAGCTTTATATGTAAAGTGAAAGTGTAAATATATTTAAAACATTGATCTGGCAATAGATTGTTTTTAAAATTGCTCTTCAAGATCATACCTTTGAATGTTCTCTAATAGAGGATATTGTATTTTTCTTAGGGAGATAAATGTACATATTTCATATTATGTGTCATGTGGCCTGAAGCGAACGATTTTCTTCTCAATGAGGGGCTGTCTGATGAAAATCTAAGAGTGTTGAAGAGGGCAGAGCAAGTCAGTTATTGGTATTTTTTTGGTTTTCATAACCACAATAAGCAATTTGTTTCAGTGGCCAAAGTAGCTTGGTGTGTACCAGAAATTCGGCCACTGACCAACCTAAACCATTGAATAGAAGTGACTCTCCATTGAATAGAAGGCGATTTTGTATCCTTTTGATGGAGAGCCACTGTGAGAATTCAAGTGAGGGTTTTAAGAATTGCAAACTTGGTCGTCCTTCATTGGTCAAAGCGATCAGATTTCCATTGCGTTCCAGGCCATCGGCCAAATAGATAGGGAAGATCATGACGATAATAGATGATAAACAGAAAAGTTCTCAGCACATGTTACTAAGACGATTGGTTTCCTAAAACTGTGGTCCTTGAAGTTCCCATGTCCAAGGTTATTTTTCTTCACTAGTGTTTACCATCTAGTAAAGTGTCAGTAATTGTTTTTTGGTTTGATTATTCATAATAGGGGACGAACTGGGAGGATCCGGGTCCTGTCTTTCAAAACTGGCATCATCTCTCTGTGTAAAGCGCATTTGGAAGACAAGTACAGATGTAAGTCCCGTGTGTTAACTCTGTAGTCTTTCATTACCCCCGTTTTAGAGGGGGAATGACTCGTGTTATTCGACAGCATTTTCCTCTCATAAGATGTAGAACTGCTTTTAGAGTCCCAAACCTTGGTTCATGCCCTTCCCTGTCACACATTCAATTGCAGGTATTTAAGTAGAGAATGAGGATTAACTTCTCTAGTCCAAGTATTATTTTACGTTACGTTGACTGTGTCTGAATAAAACACATGTTCCTAGAGGATAAAGTCTGATTTCCTAACCCCTTTGCGGGAGTCAGAAAAATAAATGTGAAGGTTTAATCTGTGCACTTGCTGAGGCTTTGGATTCTTATTTAAAGAGTGCTCTCTGGCATTCGCGTTCAAGAAACATTGTTTATTTTATAATCATCTTACGGCAAGTTGTACAGACATCTCCAGTCTGTGACGTGACTTACATTTTAGTACTGGAGAGACCGATAGCTTGCCGTTTCTTGCCGGGTAAGTATCACCTTAAAGAATTTCCTCTGGTTAACCATTGGGTTCTTCGGCTTAAAATTGTTGAGTCCAAATTCAAAGCAAGTGCTAGAGGAGAAAAAATGGTCACAGTGACCAAGTACAAGCATCCCTTCCCACTGTGAGAGACTGTACTTGGTTTTCCCCCTTTAAATGCTTGTAAGAAGTCTTCATGGTGGGAATGTTAAGCAAACCTAGCCTGTACTGTCGTTTCTTTTTTCCCCTAAGGCCTAGCCAGGCAGGGATGAGATGTGCTGAGTTTAAGGATGGGTGGGAGATAAAAGAGATTGAATTTCTCCAAAGCCACTCATTTCCCCCCAGGAGGAAGCCACAAAAATACACAAGGCCTTTTAGCTCTCACTTTTATGTAGTTCCACTTGAGGGTTTTGTTTTTTTTTTTTCTCTCCTCCGATCCAAAGAAAAATAGCCCAACAGCTTTCGTTAACCATTTAAAAAAAAGGTATTTTGGATACAGTAGAGTATGCCTGTGGGTTTGCCTCCTTTAAATAGTGGAATTACTTACAGGCTAGTTGATAATCTACCCTTCTCAGTGGTGTAG
>NW_027532848.1:1250477-1251167 GCF_008692635.1 Crocuta crocuta
CTGGCACAATGTAATAGCAAAGGGTGCTTTGGGCCTGTATGTCAGATAACTGAGAGCGAACATATTTTAAGGCTGGTGAAACAAAAATAATAACTTGAAATTGAGATATGTGAAAATAATTCATAATTTTAAAAGGAATCTGTGTGTATTGGAGAGATGGTAAAAGGCTGTGCGTGCCTTCTTAGATATCCGGTGAAAATAGCTCATTACTTAGAGTTTAAAATGTGCTTAATGAAGAGGAAAGGCTTCCTTGAATTTACTTTTGTTGGCATCTCTTCTTTGAATGCCGGGTATGATGAGATTGATTGTATTTCTGAGAACAGAGCGTACATTGCAAGCACCGGGTGTGCTCACTCCTTCCGTGATACTTCTGGCATGTGGCTGGCCTAACATGGTCCCTGCCCTCAAGGGGGATATTGTTCTTTAGCCCACAAGATAGACATACACTAAAGCAGTGACAGTATAGAGCGCTAAGGGCTAATTTACCAACACACGCAGCATCCTGTGGGAACACATATAAGAAAGTCCATAATCTTATGAATTCATAAAGAAGTTCCAATTTGGGTACATTTTTGAATCTCTGGTGTCCCAAGGGGATGGTGCTTTGGACCCCAGTTATGTGGCTCTTTCTGCTAAAATATTTATTTTCTGACATTGGTAAGGTTTTTCATATAAAATATCTCCCAAAGG
>NW_027532848.1:1251178-1253125 GCF_008692635.1 Crocuta crocuta
TTTGGGCCTAGGAAAAATTCACTTGTCAAGACTGTGTGTAAACTTGGTTTCTCGCAGGGCCGTAGCTTATTTAAAAGCTGTCACATTTTGTATATACACAGTGATGATGAACTTGATCCATAAAAATAGTAAATGTCTGGATTTGCATGAATTAGAAGGAACCCCTCTGTGTGGGAATATGGGCTCCTCTCAATAACGAGTCCTGGAGTCGGGGCGGGAAGGTTTTGCTAGCCTCTACTCGATGGCTGTTTTTTGGTTGTTGAACTTCTCTCCTTCCATTCGCAGACCTTTTCAAGCAAGTGGCAAGTTCCACTGGATTTTGTGACCAGCGCAGGCTGGGCCTCCTCCTGCACGACTCTATCCAGATCCCGAGGCAGTTGGGTGAAGTTGCGTCCTTCGGGGGCAGCAACATTGAGCCGAGTGTCCGGAGCTGCTTTCAATTTGTGAGTTACTCACCTTCTTAAGTGACATGCTACTTGTCTGTAGTTTAAAAAGTGATGAAAACAAAAACAGACACCTCGAGCTTCTTGCATTAGCTGCTCTGCAGGCAGGTGGGTATTGGGTGGTATTTGAAACCTCTGTAGGCAATGGCTTCTGGACCCTGGGTTTTGGGGGAGAGGACAGTATGGAGGAAGGAGAAGAAATCTGTCTCCAGCAGGGACCCTGTGGTTACTAAGGTGCTGGGAGGGAAGAGAACCTGCGGTGGTTCGGCAGGGGAGAGAATACAGCTCCAGCCGCAGAAATGCTTTGTAAATAAGAAACTCGGGGTGCCTGAGTGGCTCAGTCGGTTAAGCTGCTGACTCTTGATCTCGGCTCAGATCGTGATCTCATGGTTTGTGAGTTTGAGCCCCACATCACATTCTGCGCTGACAGTGCAGAGCCTGCTTGGGGTTTGCTCTCTCCTCACTCTCTGCCCCTCCCCCGCTCACATTTTTTCTCTCTCTCTCTCCCTCCCCCTCTCTCTCAAAACAAATAAAGTTTAAAAAATTAAAAAAAGAAAATAACTCCTGGCTGTTGGTCAGGAGTTGAAATGGCTCTCTGTAAGTTTTCCTTTAGTAACTTTGACAAACCTCTGCTATTCCAAGGCCTGAATGGTGACACCCCATGTAACAAGGTCAGCGGTTTCTGCTCTGCTTGTGTCCGTCCCCAGCCCATCACGTGGCTTGTCCATTAGCTTTCTTATCCTGCCCCATTACGTGGGGGCACATCCCCGTCAGTGCCCCCGCAAACTCTCTCTTGCTCCCAAGAGGCTGAGAAACCCCACTGACAGATATTGGGGTGGTTCGCGTTTTTGCTAAGGTGGGTGTTGCTGCGGCGAACACCCTTAGGCACTCAGCTCTTCTCCTTGATTGACGTTTTCCCCGTCAGATAAAGTCTCAGGAACTGGATTACCAGACTAAAAGCTAGAAAGAGTTTTGTGGCTTCGGATACACGTTGCCAGATGCCTCCTTGTCAAAGCTTGCTCCCCTCGGCAGTAGACCACCCGCCCTGAGGAGCGAGACCCTTGCACTGTCACACTCTTCACAGCCGTTGTATGTTTGTTAGGTTTTCTTAGAAGATAAGAACTGTTTTCCTCTGATGGGGTTTCTCAATCCATTCCAGGCCCGTGAACAGTAAAACTGGCTGTAGAGATAACCAGATAACCTGGCTCCGCCTCTGGGCTTTGAGCGCAGACTAGGATAAAACCATAGAAGGCCTCCTAAGGGAAACATTGTGAATATTCCCATGTTTAAGGCAGTTTGAACCTTCATTTAAAAAGTTAACCGGACGCATTGATGAGATGTGCACACAGTAAGCGTGGGGAAATAAATGCATTTTTTCACCTCATGTTCAAATTTCCCAAAATGTAAATAGACCATCACTACCTCTAGATTTTTTTTTACCCTCTACTCCAGAATGTAGACACAGGTAACTTTCATAAAGCGAATATTAATGGCCACAGATAAT
>NW_027532848.1:1253146-1256984 GCF_008692635.1 Crocuta crocuta
CTCTTTAATCAATTTTCAGTTACTCTTTATTTTTTTAAAAATGTTTTATTATTTTGAGAGAGAGAGCACATGCACACGTGTGTGTGGGAGAGGGGCAGAGAGAAAAGGAGAGAGAACGAATCCCAAATAGGCTCTGGGTTCGATTCCAGGAACCAGGAGATTGTGACGTGAGCCAAAACTGAGAGTTAGACGCTTAACCAACTGAGCCGCTTTGGTGCCCCCAGTTACTCATTAAATTTTAGTTGTGGAACACACACACACACACGCACACGCACGCATGCATGCACACACACACGTGCACACACACGTTGCTCTATACGCACACACACACCTCTGTGTGGATTGTGGCTTGAGCTGAGAATAAGGGTCAGAATGTAAGTCGGCCGGTAGTACTGCCACCACTGTGGAGTCTGAGTCCTTTTTTAATTGAAGTATACTTGGCATGTCACACGGTGTAAATTTAAGGTGTACACCACATTGATTTGATACATTAAGGTATTGTAATGTGATTGCCATTGTAATGATAGCGCTTCTGTCACGTCCTGTAATTATCAGGCCTGTGGCAGGAGTAAGTAAGATCTCGTCTCTGCCTCGTTAGAGTGGGAGTCAGGACACGGAGGTCACTGAACGGAAGCTCCGCCTTCCCAAATGCTGTGCCCTTCTAAGGGGCCCTGTCCCTGTGCTCCCACGTGCTGCATCCTTCTGCCGGATGTCCCCTTTCTTCCCCGGCCACATGTCTCTGTCTTGGTAATAGCAGCACTGTCTTCTCATTGTCAAAAATCTCAATTTCAGTCTGTCCCCGCATACTGAATGTGTCCCGGCTAGCCCGTCTCCAAGCTTTGGGGAATGTCTTTGGTGAGACTGGGGGGCCGTCTTTCAAGATACTAACAGTGGTAACAGGTGGATTTTCTTTTCTTCTCTCTCCTCTATGGTATTTTCCAAATTATCTTCTTTGAACATTTATAATTAGAAAAAATTGAGTAAAGCGTTAACTTTTTTTTTTTAAGAGAAAGAAACATCTTTTGTCTGATGTCCTTCCTTACCAGTCTTATTGTTCTCTGCACCCTGACCTTGCCATTGCTGTTACTGCTCTCACACTGGTTTGAAAGAAACGTATTAGCTGTATGACACCACGTGTAGAAATCCGTTCCTTTCTACGGTCCATTGAATAAATCCTAGTTTGTGTCGTTCTCACACCTTTCCTAATCTGCTTCCATAACCACCCAGAGTTTCCTTTCTCTCGCCCTAAAATGGCTTCTCCCTACAATTTGCTACTCTTGCTACTGATTGTCATATGTTACTTTCATTCACGTCAATTTCTTCCCTGAATCCTCGCCAGTCCTTTGAGGAGAATGGAATAGGCAGGCTTTGAGGGTTGGGTTTTTATTGTTACTCAGATGGGTGAGTAATTTGCCGCTGCCCCTCAAGGCCCTCAGCTGGTGGAAGGCTTTAATTCCTAGTCCACTGTCCCCAAACCCCCACTCACCACCTCTGTCCCAAACGTATACTTTTTGATTCTCCTCTCCACCCTCCAAAGGTGAGAAAACAGGCATTTTCCTTGGCTCCCTGCTGGAATATGAGATGGCCTAACCAAATGGGAACACAGGATTTTGGGGGTAAGAGGAATGCTCATTCTCAGAAGCGGAGTATTGGCAGCTGGGTGCACGTTGTGCACCCTGTGTGCTTACAGAGCCAGGCGAGGTTTTTGGTATTTAGGTTTGGGAAGTCTCTCATCGGGGTAGTAATTTGCAGTCAGGTTGAACCGATCCATTCTGTGTACTTCACAGTTGATGTCCCATACCTGGCAGGCTTTTCCTCAGCCAGGTACTCTGGCAGTCACCTTGGCTTTCACGGTACCCCGTGCGTGAAAATGTGGCAAAGGAGAACACGAGTGAAAATGCCCATTGCCCTTTATTTGAAGTGTACAGACCTTGGGGCTGCAGCCAGGCTGGTTCTTTGAGCAAGGCTGTGCTCAAAGGCCTGTTTCTACCACCCTAAGGGAACAGCCTTAAAGTACTTACTTACTTCTACAAATGCATTCCTTGTACCCCAGAAAGAGAAGTCGACTTCAGAAGGAAACTTCTTTTAAGTCAGGACAGTTAGAAAGGTGTAGCTCCTGACTCTAGACAAGAACCTAGACAGAGCCGAGAGGGCGGTGTGTTTCCATGTGCAGCGCTCACTGGGTGATCCCCTCGAGGTTTCCTTAGCTCAGATCATATCGCTCCCTTCCGGCCACGGGTGGTGGTGGTGGTTCCTCTATGGTATGAATATACATTAAGACCACCAAACTGTCCACTTAAAAATGGATAAGATAGTACATTTTATGGTATGTGTATTTGACCACAGTAAAAAAAAAAAAAAAAGTGGGGAAGAAACCCCCAGATTGTTCCAAAACAGAGAGAGAAGGAACTCGCTGTCAAGTGCAAGTACAATGTTTTACCCGTTTAAAAATCGGTATAGGTCTTTGAAGGAATTATCCACAAAGCCAGGCAGCAGAAGTGTATCTGTGGATTTAAAAAAGGAAGATCCACCCTAACCTTAGGAGTTTGACAGTGGTATCTTCCCTGAGAGTAAACAAGGCAGCAGGGAAAAGTTTCTACCTTAGAAGCCTCCTGCAGCCCACACAGCTGCCGGGAAACTGAACCTTTGGGTTAGTCGAAGTGAAGTTTTGACACTAGTTTGTTTCAGTTAGTCCATCATCAGGCCGTTCCTCTTTTCACAGTCCCCGGAAACAACTCCCTTGTCAGAGCAGGTTGATCCTTCTGACCTGAGTAAGGCCAGCCCCGCCCTGGCGTCGAGTCCCCCAGGCTGCTCAAACTGGAGATTGTCCGCATGTCGCCTTTTTCAATTGAGAAAACTGAAGCCCAGAGAGGCGGAATTTCCTATGTTCCACATACCGCAATTTTATCACATCAGATCTAGACAGAAGGCCCAAGTTCCCTACGTTCCAAGCCAGGATTTCCTTCTGCTCGACCATCTGAGTGCACATCAGTGGATTCAACCAGTTCAAATACTAGACTGAGCAGAGAGCTGAGAAATGTAATCTCTTGCATGAGTTTTTGGTTATAATGGGATGACACAGATAAATGAACACCCTTACCACTACCCCCACACACATGTACACACACACATATACCCCATGATCTTTATTTAAGATCCTCTATTCCTGGGGCATCAGGGTGGCTCAGTCCATTAAACATCTGAGCCCTGATTTCACTTTGGGTCACGATCTCGCAGTTTGTGGGATCAAGTCCCCCGTCGGGCTGTCCTGCTTGGGATTCTCTGATTCCTTCCTTCCCTCCCTCCCTCCCTCTCCCTCTCTCTCTCTCTCTCTCTCAAAATAGATAAACTTTTTTAAAAAGATCTTTTCCCAATTGCAGGTGACTGCAATTGCAGGACTAGTCTTCCTGCAAATGAAACCTACTAATAGTGATGCTTAGGTGGGAAAGCTTTATACCTTTGAATGACTCCGGAAAAGAGTTGTGCGTCTGTAAATTGGTTTGTGGTGGTGCCCTGAGAAGTACCCCCTTCCCCCATGATGGTCTGTAGCATTTTCTTCTGTCAACATTTTAAGGACTTTATTGTTTAGATGGAATCGAGTATACTAACTTGATATTCAGTAGGCTTCACCTACAAGAGCTTGGACGCCAAAATCTGTTTATTTTACATCTGTTGCCTGCCTCCTGTTGTATTTGTGCATTCGAAATGAATAAGTTGCTTTTTCATCTGTCTTCTGAATTTTTATATTCATGTGACAAAAATGAATATCCTCTGTGTACAGATGCTGTAATAGAAAATGATACAGAAATGAGAATAAATTACAGACTCAACTGTTGAA
>NW_027532848.1:1257039-1257799 GCF_008692635.1 Crocuta crocuta
TGGAGTAGTGAGTGGCAGAGTGGCTAAGTGCATAGGCCCTGAAGCCAACTGCCTGGGTTCAAATCACAGCTCTGCTGTTTGCTGCCCTGGGCATGTTTTTTCACCTTTCTGGCCCCTGGGTTTGGGGCTGTTGTGAGGGCCGAGTGAGCCATCGGAGGCGGAGCACGTGGAGTCCTGGCAGGCACGTAGCAGGTATTTACTGAATGTTAGCTTACAGTGATCGAAAGTGTGCTGTAACCTGAGACTGGCGCGCCCCGGCTAGCCGTTCCTTTGATCCATAACCAACCATCTGTAGATGTTATTTTAGAGACCCTTGACATACTGTCTTCTCCACGAGTGGTAGAGGACCATGCCAGGACACTTGAGAACCAGTTTCACAGCATTCCCCATGCCAATCGATCGCATTTTACACCATCCGTCCTTAAAATAGCTCCAGAAAATTCTGCTTTGCTTAGGCTGCCTTTGGCTTTCTGTTCAGTAGTCAAAATCTGGGCCCTTCCATTCCATAGACATTCTTTTTATACCCCTTTGGGTGGTAAATGTTGAACTCCTGTTTCCTTGAACTCACAATGGATATTGACTCATAACTGCAATATTAGTAAGTTACGATAATTTGATAGTCATAAACAGAGGGGGTATCCATACGGTGAGTTGACCGTTGCTTCTCCTTTGCTGTTTTTTAAAATTATAAGCTACGGTTGGTTTAGCTTCAGAGTTACCTATTTAATTTGTGGTGGATTGTGTGGTTCACTTCTCTGCC
>NW_027532848.1:1257950-1258091 GCF_008692635.1 Crocuta crocuta
CTCTGTGTGAGGTGGTGATTATTTTCTTCAATATTTTGAAGATAAATTTGTGTTGTAGTTGACCCCTGTTCCATTCACTTAAACTGCTAAGGAAAGTAAGTGGCGTGCTTTTCTTCGGTCAGCCTTCTAAAGCCTCAGTTC
>NW_027532848.1:1264713-1270940 GCF_008692635.1 Crocuta crocuta
TTTGTGTCCAAATTTCCCCCTCCCTCCCTCCCTCCTGTCCACCCTCCCTCCCTTCCTCCCTTCCTTCCTCCCTCCTTCCCTATTTCCCTCCCTTCATCTTTCCCTTCCCTTCCGACAAGAGTTGAGTCAGAGGTGCTAATGAAAAAAGGTTTTTTGAGAGCTGTGCTTTTTGGTTTGACAAATATTCTAGACTCCCTTTAATCAGTTCACTATTAATTCTAATTCACGCGGAAACCTAACCCAAAAAACTCATGGAAACAGGGAAACATGAGTTCAGTAAAGCCAACTTTTCCCTCGCTTATGAATTGAATGTTTTTAATGGAAATTCTTTTTTTTTTTTTAAGTTTGTTTATCTGGGGGGGAGGGCAGCACAGTGGACAGAGGATCCGAAGTGGGCTGTGCACTGACAGCAGAGAGCCCGACGTGGAGCTCCAACTCACGAACCACGAGATGATGACCTGAGCTGAAGTCAGATGCTTAACCGACTGAGCCACCCAAGTGCCCCATTAATGGAAAATTCTTCCTGCAAAGATTATTTAAGATGAAGGGAAGGGTAATACTTCCTCCCAGGATAGCCTTATCTGCTTATCCAGGATCTTAAGTATATCTTGATTCTCTTACAGCTAGAGGTTTTTTGTTTTGGGTTGAGATTTTCTTTCTTGGCATTTGATAAAATACTTCAAACTTCTTATGTATCTTTTTGTTTAAAGCTACATTAAAAGAAAATATAGGGTTAAATTTATTCCGGCGGTCAGTTCTGTGAATGTAGACCAGTGCATTGTGTCACTGTCCCTGGTCGGGACCCAGAACACTTACATAACCCCTAAAACGCTCTCTTGGTGGTTGCCATCCTGCGCACTCCTAGTGTCAGGAAACCAGTATTTTTCTTTCTGGTCCTTTGCTTTTGCCTTTCCCTGAGCTGGATTTCAAATGATTGTAACAGGTAGGGATGGAAGAGTTCATGTTATATCTTATACTTGAGCAAAACCTGTCCTGATCCGTNTGCTTGAGAAAGCATGTTGTGTGATATCGACACAGAGACCTGTGTTTTACCATGTATATGTGAAACCTTTCGGTTCAGTAAGAACTCTCTAGCATAAATTAATGTTGAGTATACCTACGGATTTGCATAGATTTAAAAATTGTGCTTATGTTCCCTGGAGCCGTGGTGTTAATTGGTTTATTAGTCAGGTGGAGTGGAGAGCCTGAGGTCAGGACAGTTGTCCTTGAACATGTAAATGAAGAGTGGATAATCACCGTGTGTTATTGTTTGGGCTGATTTTATCTTTAATGGGTAATTCAGAGTCCTGATTAATATTTAGAGCAGCGACTGCTGGCCTCCAACCTGCTCATTATCTTCAGAACTTTAAATAAAATACTTGATTTCTACCCAAGACCACAGTGATTGGAAGCCTTTTACTGCTTGTCTCACAAACACACCTCTTGACCTCTCCATCCTTATTTCAAACATAAAAAGTTTCCGTAAATGTGGGGATTCTTAAAGTCCTTTTCAGGCTGAAAATTCCCAAGTGTCTGGGAAAAGCACATCTAAAGCAGAGCGTGAGGGGATGCTTGAGGAACACTGTAGCTAATGCCATTCATGCCATTTTGCCCTCCCCTGTGACGCTTATTAAAGCCACTCTTGCCCTCCCCCATGACGGGGTGATTTGGAAGAAATAATGGTCTCCAGCCAGCACTGTATTTTGGAAAAACTTCAAGCATAAAGAAGAGGAGGAAGGATTGTGTAATGAGCACCCTACGTCTCGTGGATATAGCCCACGGGTCAGCACTTTGTCCCATGAATGGTCCCCTCCTGCTCACTCCGTTCGGGCGCCTGTGTTTGAATATACATACACAGTTTTCCCCTTTACTCTGGAAAAGTCCAAGGTTATCACAGCATAAAACATAAACCCCTAAGCACGTCACCGCATGAGTTTATTTTTTTCTTTGTTTTAAGGACTTTGTCCTCCGTAACTGCAAAGCTGTCATCGTAGAAATTTAATGTTCGTTCAGTAACATCAGGCAGCATGCAATCCACCCTGACATTTCCCCATGGCCCTGGACTCTTCCTCATGGGTGGCTCTTTTCTGCTAGGATCTAGTCAAGGTTTTAGTCTTGGATTTGCTTGTCGTGTCTCCGTACTTTCACTTAATTGGAACAGCCTCCTAGAGTTTTTTTCTGCATGCATGACCCTGACATTTTTGGAGCTCGGGCCAGTTCCCTTAAAGAGTGTTTTGCATTGGGGAATTTTCTAGTTGTTTCTCCCTGATGAGATACAGGTGAACATTTTTGGCAGGAAGACAACAGAGGTGATACTATNATATTTCCATCATAAAAGTGTCCTTTTCCCTTTGTAATCAGGAAGTCATTTGTGTGATATTTGGTGACTGTGAAGATCCTGTTCCTTAGCAGCCTTTCACCCTTTAGTTAGAGCCTCCACTGATGACCCTTTTCTAATTCACTGATTGTATTTGTGGTTGCATACGAGTGGTTTTCTGATTCTACCTTGCTTTCTGTACATAGTAGCTGGGTTTTTTGGTAGAGAAGTGTTCCCACGTCTTCCTGCTCTGTTTTTGAGTATCCCCGCAGACATCCAAAGTGACATTGAATGTACAAGAGTTGAGATTGCTCCTGACTGAGCTGCCTTTGGATACTCCTTTTGCCATGGTGTTGCCTAAAATGCCGGCGCACAGAATCGACAGCCCTTTTTTCCTCCATAGCGATGCAAACATCTGTCTAATAAGTACATTCCCGTAGCAGCCAACTCTTTGATAGGAGTGACAAGTTAACCAAAGCGTGTAACATGACCTGTGTGCTCATGAGGATTGAGATGCTCACAGGCTCTTCCGTTTCTTCTTTTCCTGTTTGCTACTTCAGTAAATGTTGACCTGAACCTGTCAGTCTTTGTAGGTCGTACATACCATAGCATGTAGTACCAGAAGGAAAGGGGAAAGGAAGTGATCAGAAGAGAGAGGAGTATTGGGGTGCCTGAGGTCTCTTGACTTCAGCTCAGGTCATGATCTCCAGGTTTATGGGTTCGAGCCCCGTGTCAGGCTCTTTGCTGGCAGCTCAGAGCCTGGAGCCTCCTTCAGATTCTGTGTCTCCTGCTTTCTCTGCCCCTCCCCTGCTTTGCATTCTGTCTCTGTCTCTCTCAAAAAATAAACATTAAAAAAAATTTTTTTTAAAGTTAGGAGTATGGGGGGGAGGGGCGCCTGGGAGGCTCAGTTGGTTGAGCATCCAGCATCCAGCATGGCTCAGGTCATGATCACACGGTTTGTGGGTTTGAGCCCTGTGCTGACAGCTAGCTCAGAGCCTGGAGCCTGTTTCGGATTCTTTGTCTNAATTAAAGTTAGAAATATGTGTTTATCACAATGGTTTTTGCCAATTCACTTTGTACCTTCAGATAGCTGTCCATAGGTCACTACAGTATTTTGTTGAAGATTTAGCAGCTGGGCATCATGTCGGGTAGGCCTTACTTAGGTGTCCGGGCCTGTAGAACTCTCCAGCAGGTTACAGATTCATAAGATTTCAGAGATCAGCCTATCTGTTTCCATAGGAGATCACTTCTGTCTTTCCTTTTTAAGACTGCCTTCTGTACATGTTTCTCTTTAGTAACGAATTGTTAATGTTTACACTTCAGATTTTTAAAGTGTGCAACTTGATACGTTTTGACATTTGTATACATGATGAGTCCATCACACCAATTGAAACAAGCATATCTCTGATCCCCTGAAAGTATTTTTAGGACCCTTGGTAATCCCTGCAGGTCCTCCTGGGTCCCCTGCACCCAACCCCATCTCTAGATAATAACTTCACTGCTCTCTGCCACTGTAGATACTTTGTGTAGTCTGTAGTTCTGGGCAAGTGGAATTTTATAGGATGTGCTTATTTTTGCCTGGCTTTTACTCAGCATAAGTTAATTAAAATTTATTTATATTGTGTGTATCCATATCATTCTTTCTAAATTACTAAACAGTATCCTGTCCTATGGGAATGCCACAGTTTGTGGGGTTTTTATCTCCTGTTTATTTTTTTATTTTAATTCCAGTATAGTTAATATATGGTGTTAAATATTAGTTTCAGATTACAATACGGTGATTCGTCACTTATGTATAACACCTGGTGCTCATCACAACAGGTGTCCTCCTTAATGCCCATCACCTATTTAACCCATTCCCCTCCCCCCCCCACCTCCCCTCTGGTAACCATCAGTTTGTTCTCTATAGTTAAGAGTCTGTTTCTTCATTTGTCTCTCTGTCTCTCTTTTTAACTTTTGCTCATTTGTTTCTAAGTTCCACATATGAGTAAAATCATGTGGTATTTGTCTTTTTCTGACTTATTTCACTTAGCATAATACCCTGTAGATCCATCCATGTCATTGCAAATGGCAAGATTTCATTCTTTTTAAAAAAAATTTTAATGTTTATTCATCTTTGAGATACAGAGAACACAAGCAGGGAAGGGGCAGACAGACAGACAGACAGACAGACAGACAGAACCAGGCTCTGACCTGTCAGCACAGAGACCAATGAGGGGCTGGAACTCAGGAAATGTGAGATGGTGACCTCAGCCAAAGTAAGATGCTTCACCGCCTGAGCCACCCAGGTACCCCTCATTCTTTTTTTTATAGCAGAGTAATATTACATCACACACACACACACACACACACACACACACACACACACATCTTCTTTATCCAGTCATCAGTCACTGGCTACTTGGGCTGCTTCCATAATTTGGCTCTTGTGAATAATGCTGCTGTAAACATTGTGGCTCATGTGTCCCTTTTTGATTGGATGCTCAGTGTTCTACATGGAAAAGGCAGAACAGGAAATGGATTACTGTGCTCATTCCGAAGCTTGGCCATTATCAGCAAAGATCACCTGGTCTTCTGGGTGATGACTCTGGTAACAGAGATAGAAAACACAGCACAGGGTCCCGTACGTACAGTGTGGCCTTTCACACAAGACCAACTATTGTCCAAAGAGAACTAGCATAGACTAAGGGCAAGGTGTGGACCGGCCTTGTGTGTGGTCTCCCATCAGTATTCCCTTGTGCCCGTGACTGTCATCACTCAGCAACTCACACGGAAAGCACAAGTATCTTGTGTCTAAGAGGATCAAAAAGCCACCTTCTTTCTGTTTTGTGAAGAGCAGGTTTTGAATAGTTTTATAGGAGATTTTTTTATCACTCATTTGCTTTTCATAAAAATTGGGATTGTTTGGAAGAAGAGTCATTAATATTCTTTACAACTTGTTCTTGTTCCTCCTTTTATGTCTGTTGCTAGTGCAGACTTCTCTCTTATGCAAAATATTCCACCGATGCCCTTGGTAGATTCGGAGGTTGTTAAAGAAACTCTAATAACAGCTCAGGTAACAGTCAGGAACCGCCTGTCCTATACTGTCTGACCCTGGCTAGCCATTCTCTTTGCCGTTTTACAGTCTCTGTGTACACACCCCTGCACAAAACAGTGGGGATCACTTTAAATGTAGCAAATCTTCCCAAACACAAGCATTTCACAATCAGGGCCAGAAAAGTTGGCTGGTGAGTGATGAATGTCGTTATCTATTAACAGCGGTAGTGTTATTGAAATGGTTATTTGGATTTACGAAGGGGATATTTTACTTACGGAACACCAAATGAAACTTTTAAAAAAATCCTTGGTTTGTCCCCGTGTTTTCCATAAATTTACCTTTTCCCGTCAATGGGACTGTTTTAACATTCTGTTCATGCATATGGATGGAGTCAACATTTATGTATTTAGTTATTATTTTTCTTTTTTAATGTTTTTTTTTTTTATTTTTGGGAGAGACAGACACAGATGTGCAAGTGGGGGAGGGGTGGAGAGAGAGGAAGACACCGAATCCGAAGCAGGCTCCAGGCTCTGAGCCATCAGCACACAGCCTGCCACAGGACTCGAACTCACAAGCCATGAGAACATGACCTGAGCTGAAGTCTGACGCTTAACCAACTGAGCCACCCAGGTGCCCCTAGTTATTATTTTTCTTCTAAATGCACAGGACCTCTCCTGATTAAAATGACCGCACACATGTATGCACATATCCATGCACACGTGCATATGTACACCCACGCTCTCTTATACAAGCTGATTGGGATAATTATTTACCAGGAATAAATCAGTTTGGGCCACTGTTTATCTGAGAAGACATTGCACGGGGTTGTCAATTTGCGAAGCAGCTTGGTTTCAGATCTCAGAGTAAGATTTT
>NW_027532848.1:1270949-1271686 GCF_008692635.1 Crocuta crocuta
CAGACTACGATTTTAGCAGGTTCCCTCTGGACTTCCAGCTTGGTTTTTTTTTTTTCTTTTATTAGTCCATTTTCTTTCCTCTGTTCATGATGTATTGGCCAATGTGGCTTTCATCTCCCGCTTAATAGCTGAACAGGCCTATCGTGGCTTCTCCATTTCTGTGTTGTAGAGGGCACCTACCTGTGCGTTGGATGCCCCTTGGAGCTCCAGTGACGTCTGGTGCTTAGTTAACACTGTGTCCCTGTGTTGGTTTCTGAATTTTGACGCATGACCCGGGGTCACGTGAGATGTGAACATTCGGGCAGGATTTCTCAATCTTGGCACTACTGACACTTGGGCCCGGGTAATTCTTTGTTGGAGGGGGCTGCCCTGTGCATTATCGGGTATTTAGCAGGACCCTGGCCCCTCTCTACCAGACACCAGTAAGATCCTTCCCCCAGTTTGTGACAACCAGAAATGTCCCCAGACACTGTCAGATGTCCTTTGGGATACAGAACTGTCCCTATCAGAGACTGCTGACCTCTCGAGCATGGCTTCCTGCCTGTGGTCTTCCCTGCAGACCTGGTTTCCAGATCATTCTAAACATATCCTCTACATTTACAAAGAGACTATTAGGCTTTTGGTGTACAGTGTAAGGACAGACAAACCAACAGAGAGACATTTACTTTAGAAAGCATTGAAAAGTCAACTTGAGCCAGTTTGAGAATGTTCTTACTCTGTCTTCACCTCCTTAGACA
>NW_027532848.1:1271816-1279237 GCF_008692635.1 Crocuta crocuta
TCACCTCCTTAGACAACCTTTCTAGCTTTAATTTTTTGTTGCTCTTTCTTTCAGGATGACTCGGCACTTTTTTTAAAATTCTAACCTCATTCAGCTACTCTAATCCTTCCTTTTATTTATTGTGGTCACACTGCAGCTTAATTCCTGTCCCCCCAGTTCAGTTCCGTTCACTTCTGCAAATTTTGATGGGAGGGATAGAAACCTAGTTCCTGTCTTCAGGTTTAGGCAAGTAGTGATTTTAGGTTGTTAGTATGGGTTTTTTTGTTTGTTTGTTTGTTTTTATCATCCGAGAACTACAGGGTGGTCTCNTGTCGCCACGAGCTAATACTGTTATCCAGACAGAAAAATCAGCATTCATTGACTCCCTGGCAGCCATGTAAGGCCTGGTCCTTTGGTGCCTAAGGGTTTACGGAAAGTATAATGTGAGAGAAACCCCAAAGTTATTCTTTTTTTTTAATGTTTATTATTATCGAGACAGAGAGAAACACAGCATGAGTGGGGGAGGAGCAGAAAGAGAGGGAGACACAGAATCTGAAACAGGCTCCAGGCTCTGCGCTGTCAGCACAGAGCCCGAACAGGGCTCGAACCCATGAACCGTGAGATCGTGGCCTGAGCCGAAGTCGGACGCTCAACCGACTGAACCACCCAGGTTTCTCCCAAAGTTATTCTGAACCCTGGGAAATCCCCTGACTCCAAACTTCTCATGTAATCCCTTTAAAGATTATTACTTTGGTAATTACACCTTCTGGCAGGAAAGCCCAGAACCTGGGATTCCTCATACTGTGTCTGTACCTTGTTAAGATCACATTTGTATAATGCCCCACGTGGCAGTGTGCTGAAATGGAAAGGCAGTAGCGACCGCTGACGCCTTCCCTGGCCTCCGTGCTATGGAGAGCTGCCGATAGGTGAGGCCCCACAGAGAAGGAGTGGAAAGCCGAGATCCTTCTGAATTGCGGCTATCACAATGGAAGGAGCTGTGATATCTTTGCTTTTCGAGTGTGCATGCCATGCAAAGGACAAAAAAGACTACTGGCAGGAACCAGAAACCAGAACAAGACCCATCCTGGGGCTAAATCACCTGTTCGAGGAGTTTTTGCTTTGATGGTTTCAAAGTGGCATTTAAGGGAGAGGGCAAGGTCATCCTTGGTACTGAGAGAAACGATCGGAGGCCTATATGTAGGTCAGCAAATAATAGCACCTAAAAGGATGATCTCGACTCGGGGAAGTCATACCTGCCTTTTGTCATCAACAACTTCCTTCTGCACGAATCCGTCCTTATTTATTTTTTCTAGAATGCCAAAATGCAGCTTTAGCTGGGTTTTTGTTTTAGTTCTGTTAAATCTTTATAGAAGCTTGCCTGGTTTTTTAATTCTTTCCTTCTTTATTGCCAAACAAAAGGAGAGGGAATATACCACTAGGATACAGAATGGTTTGTAATAAAAATGAAAGATCGAAACAGAAAGAGAATGTGAATCTCCATAGCTCATCCTCAGTGCTGTCAGTTGGCATCAGTGAGCAGTTTTAAAAGAGCCAAAATGATGGATCTTCCACCCTAGGAGCTAGAAAGAACCTTGAGAATTTCCAGCCTTTAAACACGAGAGAATCTATAGTATTTTGAAAAAGCCGAACATTCCCTAGCTTCCCTTGGTAATTCACACTAATGCTTTAACAACTTTCTGCATCAGGAAATTCTGTGTGAGTTACAGCCTAAATTGTTCATGCTGCTTAAGCCCGTTTCTTCTTGTTCTGTCCTCAGTGGAGGGATCGAACAGCTGGTCACAGGCCCCTGTGCAAGAGCCATTCACATAATTGAAAACTGTTATTAAATCGCCCCTTCAGCCACTCTTTCTTGCACATTCTCTTTTTTTGTTCTTGGCTAAATAATCCCAATTCCCTTAAACTGTTCTCATAGGTCTTTCAAACCGTTTAATTATCCCTGTGCCTTTCTGCCAAGCCTTCTCGAAGTTCTGGGTCAGCTGTAGCCACCAGAACTAGACAGCATTTTCTGAGAAGGGTTTGAACAGTACTGAGAGTAACGAGACCACTTCCTCATGCTGTACCTGCTCTGCCTTCAGTTACACATTAGAGTCAAGGTGTTTCTTGCTGTCTTTTTTCTTTTTTTTATACCTACATCAGTTGCTGACTCACAGAGTTTTACTTCCCATTTTCTAGAATGAATAGAAGCTTTCTGTGCTTAGCACACTTCCTGTATTAAGCATGAATTTTTACTCCGTAGTGTATCTTTTAATCCACCATTAAACAAACTATCATTTAAACCTAAGTCAGAACAAAATGTCTTTGCTTCAGCTTAAGCAACAGTAAATCCATGTTTTCAATACGAACGAGTTACTGATGCTTCCCATTGTACTGGCTTTCGGTACTGGTTTATCTTCAAACTAGAAAGGGTTATTTTGATGAAGTTAGTTTCTAGACCAGTGGAGCAAGAGATTGTTAGGAGGACGTATTGCAGCTGAAACTTGTAGTTCGTTTGACAGAGTCTCTCATCGTGCTTTTGTGTACAAGGCAGAAAAGCGTGTGCGGGGGATGCCATGGCAATATAACCGGAAGAGCTCTTGTTTAATCAGAGAAGGCTGAATCCTGGGTTTGCGTTGGCCCGAACTGAGTCCTGGCTGTAGGGGTGCTGGCTCCTGTCTGACCTTGGCCTGCTTGGTATTTTCACCGCTGACTTTTTGATGACGATGGAATACATGCTGTAAAATGGAAAAAGTATTTCAAAATAAATAAGTTAAAAAAATACACAAATGACACAAAGTAGGGAAGAGTGGCTGATCTGGCTTCGAGAGGCCGAATTCTTAAAAATTTGGAGGAGATTGTACAGCGGGCTCAAACTAGCAGGAAAGTCCTTGATGAAAGTGAAAGGACACGGATCCCAACTGAGCAAGTACAGAGTAGAGGAATCACTGAAAACAGCCAAGCACAGCATTTCCCGTTATGCCCAACACAGCATCCGTACCTTGTAGTGTTCACAAGCCTTAAAAGCCCTTTTTTTTTTTTTAAAGGTAAAGGTCTTGGGATCGCTGAATAATTAGTGTGGGAAATTCTGAGTTCAGGCAGAGTTTAACGTGTTTCTTTACCAATGATTCCTCCTCAGCTTTTACTATGTTAACATGCATTAAGAATTTTAAGAGGCAGATGTAATGTGGGCAGTGTTTCTGTAATTAATTGGACCTTCTTTTCTTGAAGCATTTTGTTGGATGACTGGTCTGCTGGATGCACTGGGAAATACTGACCCAGAGATTTTACTTGAGTGGAAACCCTATGTGTGTGCACAATACAGAACAAAAGAAAGTCATCCAATTATACTGTCCAGACCAGTGGAGCGACCATTCCCAACGGATCATATTCGGAAAGTAGTTTTCTCAAGGACAGTGGCACACCAAGGCATGTCCTATGAGGAATAATAAAAGAACAGGGATGATGACGCATGGACAGACATGACTGCTCTGGTCAAATACTGAAAGGGCCCTGTAAAGCCTGAGACCTTCTGGGTTTCTGGTTGGGTGGATAACAATCATCAGAATAACAGCACACACAGCGCCGCGGCTCTTGCTGTGTGCCGGTGTTCCAAGTGCCTTTCATTTCACTCACTGAAATCTTCAAACAGCCCTCTAAGGCAGGTGCTATATATAGATTAAGACACAGAAAGGTGAAGTTACTTTGCCAAGGTCACACAACCAGTAAATGGTTGGCGTTTGAACTCTCGCTGGATTCTGGAGCCTCTGCTCTGTGGATTTCAGCTCTGTGTGATGACGCACTTTTGACAGGAGTACCCGTACCCAAGTGTTCAAGGTCATCTACTAAGGACATTTGCTCCCTCGCACAACTGATATGTATACAGTGGCAGTAAAAACACACTGGCATCGCCTAAGAGTTTGGACTCAGTGGTCGTGGAAGCTCTCGCGGTTCTGTAGTGCCGTTACGAAACGATGAGTTCACTTGCATGCTGCCTTTGATCTTTAGGTTCTGTAATTCTTTTTTGTTGTTGTTTTGTTTTTTCCAATTTCCACAGAGTACCTCTGTGATAGCGTTCTATACAGAGAAAAGCATTCATCAGAAGCTTTTGATCAGTACCTCAAATGGGTAGCATTTTCCAGCTAGGAGATTCAAGGTCAAATGGCTCATTATAATGTTAAATTTATAATCAGGGGTAATGACTGGACTGTGGCGCCATTGGTGAGTTTTGCCAGCCCAGTGACCTGTCGGTTCAAACCCTGTTGCTTTTCTGTCTGCAGTGCAAATAGATTCATTCGTTCTTAGTGAACCACATTCCAGAAGAAGCAACATGGGTTTACAGTGCAAATACTCATTACTTGTGTGATACTGCATTTTCCCATCATATGTCCCATTCAAAATGGTCTCCAAATAGGCAGTGCCCTCTGGGTGTTGGCAGAAGCAAATGACAATCATGTCTGTAGAAAGCACTTCCATTCTAGGGCTCCAAGNAGACGTTAAAAGTGCAATAACTAAAATTTAAAACTTGCTGAATGGCTTTAATAGCCAACTAGATGCTACGAGAGAGAGAGAGAGAGAGAGCGTGCGCGAGAGCGCGCGCGCGCACACCAGCTGGTGAGGTAGAAGAGATTGTTAGAAATGAAGCCCAGGAGGGCCTGTCCAGAGAAACGCGGACGAGGGTGAGAAAGTCTAACTAACATTTAGCTAATAGATTTCTGTAAGCAGAGCAGAGAGGAACTAGAGAAGAGGCACTATTTGTTGAGATCATGACTGAGAAGATTCCAGAGCTAACCAAGCGAAAGATTCAAGAAGCCCATTGAATGCTACAAAGTGTAAATAAACCCTAGAAACCTAACACTAGACAGGAAGAGGACATATTCCCTCCAAAGGAGCAACAGCGTGCTTTACTGCTGACTTGCCAACAGTAGTGACAGTGAAAGTGAAGAGGAAAAATCATTCAGNGATTTTAAAAAAATAGGCGCCTGGGTGGCTCACTCGGTCAGGCATCCGACTCGTTATTTTAGCTCATGTCATGATCTTGTAGTTCGTGGGTTCGAGCCCCGCGTCTTGGGATTCTCGCTCTCTGCCCCTCCTGCTTGTTCTCTCTCTCCCTCTCTCTGTCTCAAAAGTAAATAAATAAACTTTTTTTTAGAAGAAAACATTTTCGGACCAAACAAAACCTGAGAAATTCTCCACCAATAAGACACTTAAAAGAACATTCTAAAGGATATACTTAGAAGTGATCCCAGATGGAAGATGTGAAATAAAAGAGGCAATGAAAAAAAAAATAGCGGTCGATGTGTTGCTCAGTCTAAAGAAAGAAACAAACAAACCACCCCGCCATCTTGTAGGGTTAACAAAAATGTCATCAAAACGCATGAACTATAGTAACCCATAAGCAACAGGTAAATATATTTTGAGTTTTCTAAAATCACTGTACTGTTGGGGAGGAATGGTGTTTATTAAATTTAGACTTTGAAAGGGAGAGAAATAGGGAGAGACGAGAAAACAGGCCACCCTGAAAACAGCACTAGACCAGGAGGTTCGGAATCTGGTAGCACCTCGGCTCCTCGCGGNGGTCTGTAAAAGGAAGCTCCAGGACCAGATGAATTTTGAG
The DNA here is from genome assembly GCF_008692635.1 of Crocuta crocuta. Classification (NCBI taxonomy): domain Eukaryota; kingdom Metazoa; phylum Chordata; class Mammalia; order Carnivora; family Hyaenidae; genus Crocuta; species Crocuta crocuta. Next base: position 1,277,407 of record NW_027532848.1, read on the forward strand.
GGCTCTTCATTGAGATTCTGTGAAACACTGAGAAATAGATTCTCTAGGAGAAACAAGGAATCAATAATTCCTGAGTTGGTTTTTCCTTAACCTCCTGTGAAATGTTATCCATAAGCACTTGAATCTCACTTCCGGCCAACTCTTAACACGTGTGTTCTAAAACCAGAGCTCAGGGTGGTGTCGGCTCAGGTGTGTGTGTTGCTCTCCTTCCTCCACGTGTTGGTTTTGCTTTGCTTATTCGTCATCTAGCAGCCACGCAGGGTAATGGCACTTTACCAAAGCTTCAGGGGATAGGTGGCTCCTGTGGGCCTTAGGGGGGACGTCTGCAGAAACGGGCTGTGAAAAGTGAGCCTCGCAGCCACCGTTGTGTCTTTTTCTTAATTGATGGCCCGTACTGACAAATACCTTCTGTCCTTTCTCTTCTTGCCCTCTGCAACCCCCAACCCCTACCCTGCCTCCTGTCCACACAGGCTAATAATAAGCCTGAGATCGAAGCGGCCCTCTTCCTAGACTGGATGAGACTGGAGCCCCAGTCCATGGTGTGGCTGCCTGTCCTGCACCGAGTGGCTGCTGCGGAAACTGCCAAGCACCAGGCCAAGTGCAACATCTGCAAGGAGTGTCCGATCATCGGATTCAGGTATCCGGAACCCCCACCGTGGCACCCTTCCCTCCTGGTTCTCAATTTTTCAGGGCTTGATCTTTCATCCCTTCTGCCAGTTGCTCTGAGTTCGTTCCTTTCCATACTGTGGACTGCCCTGATCGCTGGGCTATTTTGGTGGCTCTGAGTCATCAGGCAGGTGTCCCTTTCCACCTTGATCGTGGAGCTCGGCAGAGCCACATCCTTGGTTGAACAGGACTGACTGATTGCCCGCCTCCCCTGAGATGTTCGTGTGTCGAGGGTGTGCGGATTAACTGTGCCGCCTCCTTCCTGGGTCCAGAGAATTTTAACCATCTCTTTTAGGGTTTTTTCATGTTTTTCTTTTCTTCTGTTTATAGAAATTCCCTAAGAATCCGTTCCAACACTAAGAGATGATTCTGTGTGGGGAGACCTGTCATGGTAGCTCAGCTTCTTACTCACTTCGTAGCGCTTTTCTTCCCTCAAGTAACAAGAATTGTTTCCAGCAACCCAGCACTTACTTTTTTCCCTGTGAATCTGATTATGCTCTTTGCATAGTATCCTAATGAACTTCTAAGGGAATATAAAGTACACAAGTAAATGAAAATTTCACAAAGCAGCTGAAAAAAAATGAAAAGGTTCTTTATAAATTTAAAAGTAAAAAAGATAGGAAACATAGCAGGTTATTATTCTTATGTTCATAAAATGTCACGGAAAACCACTGGCTCTTAAATCCTCAGCCTTGTTGACCCCTTTGGGGAGATGGGATATTTTTAAGTGAATTAATCTTACTCAACAATAATCCCAAATCTGCATTTTGAAATGATGATGTATTTAAACATCTGGNACTTAACAGCTACGTAAATACTCTGTTTCTAGTTATGCTTAGACTTGTTCTATTTCTTTGTGTCCTAATAACTACTTTGTACCATTTGTGTGCTTTTTTTATTCACTACTCTTTTACCCCTGGTGTTTGTCCTTCCACGCTTCATGGTGTTGACAGAGAGGTTTCACAAAGACCCTCAGAGATTTCTAAAGCCTAGGTAGATAACAGTGAGTAGGCAGTGCTCACAAAGGAACAGTTTGCCTTCCTGGTTTCTAGCAGGTAAGAATGATGCCATGGGGGGTGTGGAGGGCAAGCCCCAGGGGACCGCATTTCATTTCCTGCCTTTCTTTTCTGACCTTCCCGAGCTAGTGAGATTTATGTGCAGGGGC
>NW_027532848.1:1279466-1280671 GCF_008692635.1 Crocuta crocuta
TTATAAAACAGAAAAGGGGAGGGCTTTGGAGGGCTGGAGAGGGAGTGTGCATTGAATTCTTTTGCCCTTATCAAATTAGATTATTTTGGGACTCGGCACTTCTTTTTCCTCCTCCTCCTCCTCTTGAAAGATGGTTGGGATCTAAAATAGGTAGCTTCCCCCCCCCCCACATTCCCATATGTGGCAGAAGGAATATGATTTTTTTGAATTGGCTAGGGTTCTTATCTAAGAAAGCAAAAGGCAGGGGAGCAGAGGAAACAAGACCGTAGACTAAAACGAGGGCCCTGTGCACCACCTAGCACTTACAGATGACAGATTCTTCCATCCAGCCCCAATTTGTCTTTTCTTGGGGCTTCACTTCTGTGTGGGTAATTGGTGGGGGTTTTCTGAAGAGAGGCCCATGAAAGACATCATCCACAGAACTACCTGAAGGTGAATAATGTCAGTCGTTCATAAAAGGTGATTAAGGCAAAATGAACTTTCAAGTGAGGGTTCTTGTTTAATCTTCCTTTATTTTATGAAATTGCTTTTTATCTTAATAAAAATTGTTTAGAAAACAATCACTTCAGAAAATGTTTGTCCCCAGAATGGGTAGGGGGCCTGCACCACATCCATCCCTCTCTCCTGGAAGTTCTTTCAAATTCTTGCGTTCCGTCTTCAAAAGACTGGAAGGTTGCCAGTATCTTCCTACTTAATCTGAAAGGGTTCCTACTGGAGTTTAAATAAGAGCTGAAATCTTCTTCCCTCCTTCCATATGTTCATAGGATAATCTTCGTGCCAAAATGTTTTGATACTGTGGGAGAAGCACCAGAGAAATGTGAATATGGGAAGTTAATCACTTACCTGTGGGATTAACGAACCTGCGTTCCGTTTGCAGAACTCAGACTGCGTGGAGGGTTTATTATTTGGGAATTTGATTTGAAGAAATATATGCATTTATTTTTGTTTGTTTTGTTTTCTACCAGGAAAAGGAGTCTAAAGCACTTTAATTATGACATCTGCCAAATCTGCTTTTTTTCTGGTCGAGNTTGTACTGCTGTGATTTAGAAGTTCGTGAGATGCTTCCCCGCTAAAGTGGCTCCGGATTGTAGGCCCCAGATTTCCTGTAGCCCTAGTGCCCAGGGCAGTGCCTGGCGCAAAATAAAGCCTCTGACTTACTCCACAAATAGTGTTGAATGAACAAATACGTCCTTTTTCGGTGCTCG
>NW_027532848.1:1280746-1282769 GCF_008692635.1 Crocuta crocuta
TGCGAGCGTGAGCAGGGGAGGGGCAGAGACAGAGGGAGACAGAGAATCTGAAGCAGCCTCCAGGCTCATGAGCTAGCTGTCAGCACAGAGCCCGACGTGGGGCTAGCACTCACGAGCCATGAGATCATGACCTGAGCTGAAGTTGGACACTTAACCGACCGCACCACCCAGGCGCCCCGGCACTTGCCTTTTAAGCTACTCTGTGAGAGGCACCTGGGTGGCGCGGTTGGTTAAGTGTCCGACTCCTGATCTCAGCTCAGGTCTTAATCTCAGGATCATGAGTTCAAGCCCCGTGCTGGGCTCTATGCTAGGCACAGAACCTACTTAAAGGAAAAACAAGTACTCTGTAAAATAGGTATTTATCATTATCCCCTGTTTACAGATGAGCACTCTGAGGCCTTAAGGTTCTCTGAGGCCCATGGTTCTAGAATTAAGGGACGGAACTTTCTCCTTAGATGTCATTTTGAGGAAATGTTCGGTAGCTTATAGAACTTTGGAAAAATCACTGTTGAAATGGAAAGGAAATAGACTGGGGGGTCAGACACATCTGGGTGTCAATCTGATGTTCTTTCAACACTAGCCGCCTGCTCTTGACTGGTTGCTATGCAGCACTGCTAGACCCGGGGCTTGTACCACCCTGGGCCCTGCCCCAGACTTGTTAAGCCCACCCTGCATTCTCGAAGAATCTGCAGGCGGTTATCACACACATCCGAGTTCGAGAAGCTCTGCTCTAGAACTTTCCTCTCTTCCACCATCATCAGAATGATTATCCAGTTCTTAGTGTCTTTCTCACTGATTCCTCTTGCAAAGGTATTCAGTGATGCAGAGTGAGCCACGCTGTGAAATAGAGTGAGAGTCAGTGGGTGAAACATGACCTCAGTGTGGACCAAATCGTTTCCTAAAATACTGTAAAGTGTGGCCAGACCTGAGGTCTGGAAACTAGGTACTCCTTCTGCTTCCTTTTTTCCTCATGACAACTTGGTGAGGTATTGTCACCCCCATTTTACAGCCGGTCTGAGCCTTCAAGAGGTAAATAGGTTGCGCCAGTTAACCCTACTAGTTAACGCTAGGCTGGGCCCGGTTTTTGCCCACAGACTTCGCCCTCGACCCCTGCGGTCTCCTAAATTACAGAACGCGCACCCTGAGGCAGAACACTGGAGTGGCCCTTTACCGTGACATCATACCCTCGTGTGTCTGATCTCGGCACCATTTCCCTTTCAGACTACATCGGGAGAAGATGTTCGTGACTTTGCCAAGGTACTAAAAAACAAATTTCGAACCAAAAGGTATTTTGCGAAGCATCCCCGAATGGGCTACCTGCCTGTGCAGACTGTCTTAGAGGGGGACAACATGGAAACGTGAGTACCGGCGAGGGCCTGCTTGACCTCCTCTCCGCTGAACCCCTCCTCGCTCCCAAGTGCAAACAGTCTCTCCTGTTTCCTTCTTTAGATGTGACTTTAGCTGGGAAGAGAAAAACAAGCTGATGTTCAATTGCCATTTTCTCGTGTCATTTGTCCCAGGCCAATTACCTGTCCCAAAAGTTAAACTGGATCTCCCGGGGAGAGCAGCTCCCTGACAGCTGCTCCTTCCCTTGTAAGAAATATGGGACTGTTTACAAATGAGGGATTCGAGCCTTTCGTTGGGGTTTTCCTCCCACACGAGTCGCCAGGCGTGTGTCTTTTTTGTATCTGATTGTGCGGTCATGCTTAGTCGCTTTTATCTCCTTGAAAGAAAATAGAGTCCCAGGAAATTTCTTCACAGTAAGTAGTAATGATTCTCGTGATCACAATGACGATCCCTCCACCTCTATTCAACCTTCTCTTGTGTTCTCCATACCCGATGGCAATCGCACACTCGTTTGTTTTTCTTACACCTCACTTTTCACCTGCGTTTGGCCGTTGCTTTTCACGGTTCATACTTAATTGGCTGGACACTATTTATTTTGACCTTTCAGTATTTTCTTTTCTTTTTATTTATTTCTATTTATTTGTTTACTTTTTTTTTTTTTTTTTTTTTCTTTGTT
>NW_027532848.1:1282781-1283517 GCF_008692635.1 Crocuta crocuta
GTGTCTCTTTCCCCCACCTCATTTTTTGTTTTGCAGTCCTGTTACTCTGATCAACTTCTGGCCGGTAGATTCTGCGTGAGTACTTGTGCTGAAGGGTGCTGCTGGCTTGCTTGATTTGACCATTTTTGTTCTGTTGGTTTGGTTTGGTTTTAAAGACCTATTAATTTCCCGTCCTTCATTTCAATTTTTTTCTTCCCGTGATAAGACGCGGCAAGTACCATCTGCCACAGATCAGGAGAATCAGAGTGAGGTTTTCAGGTCCCCACCTGGTCAGCTTTTAACCAGCAGAAATCGTGGCCTGGAATCAATCATCAGAGAAATGAATGGGTTGTTAGTTACAGTCCTGGAAGACATGTTTATATATAGCCTTCTGTTATAAGCAGGGAGGAGCCTTCTGATTATATCATAACACTCTTTAGCCAAAGTTTTTGAGATTGAATACTTGGGGACCTTCAAAAGGATGATGACTTATTTTTTAGGGCTTGTTCTAAGCGGACCATTAAAAATCAGCAGAGTTTGTTTTACAGTGTGATGTTGACTTTGATGGAATAATTTCACAGAGGTGTGTGTATGCTATTGGACTAATCTTTATATACACGAATTTCTTAGTTTGGAACTAAACTCACTTTGCTCTCCTCTCTGAACTAAATATTCAGCTCATAAATAGACATTTACACTGGAAGGAAGGTGTACTGTAGACTTGGCTATTACTATCGGTGTATATTAATAATACTGA
>NW_027532848.1:1283732-1286733 GCF_008692635.1 Crocuta crocuta
TATAATCTTATTAAAAAACCCTTTGGGGAGTCTGATTTATATACTAGCAAACAAAGTGTGCACTGTTTTAAAGTTATATTGTGTGGAGTATAACAAAGTTTTGGTATTTCGTAGCATATTTATTAAAATATTTATTTAAAGTCAGACAGCTCTATTATATATAAGAGGGAAATGACCAATTTAGAAGAACTCAATTTATTTTTATTAGGCCTTTTTTTATTGTTCCACCATGTAATTTAATATAAAGTATATCCTTTTTTAAAAATCCCGTAGTGATAAATGCAAGCTATTAATCGAGGTTTATTTTATGTCTTTATGGCCTAAAGAAGTGTGAGGCTTCCCTTTCTTAGTTAAAGCAACGTTATTATGCCCCTTAATTTTGAGCTATGGTACCTATACCTGATTTTTTTAGTCATCGGGGTCGTGACTTAGATTCAGTTCTGGTTTTTGCTCTTGGTAGGTAATTATTTTTCCCTAATCCACGTAGTTTATTTGTTTCTAGAAGTTTGAACCTTTCCGAAATAAGAAACTTCAAAACAAATTGAAATTAAAATCCCCAGTGTGAGGGGATCCTAATAAGCAAATGGATGTACTCTCTATTGGAATAACTTTTAGCCAGTTGAAATATCCAAAAGACAATTTTGCTAAAGAATCACTTTAAAAATGCATGGATAGAGGTAGCACAAAATAATAGGTGAAAAATAACAGTCCCCTGAATGGGGGGAGGGGGGAGTTTATTGTATACATAAACTAATGAAAAAAAGCCATGGCCATGACTTNTAAAATTAATAACCTTCTTTGCTAAAATATCTTCCTCTAATGACTAACACATAGAATCACTTTGCCTTTTTATAAAAGGTATGTTAGATTATTCAGAAATAGTGGGAAATTCTACTTTTGAAACCAAACCCAGCAGGCTACAGTCCCTATTTTCTTAAATACCAGCAATTTTGTTAAAGTGTTTACTCATGGGATTATACATGATTTATAAAGTACATTGTTGAGGCAGAAAAACGGGGTCCTAAGGTGCTTTAATTTCGCAGGAATTGCACCTGGTATTAACAGATTCTCATGTGGATCACAAGTTTGAAAGTTCACTGAGATACAGATCTTCTCTTTTTCTTTATNTCTTTTTCTTTAGGAAACACTTATTTACCTGCTATTTGTCATATTACCTTTAAAACTACTTCTAGCTTAAGCCTTTTATATTGTTTGTCCACAAAGGAGACAAATAGTATTCTTTGAGCTCTTCTACTCTGAAGCCTAAACGGGTGAAAAGTTAATAGTGGAGTTCCTACATAAGAGAAAGGGGCAGTGGGTGGGGGGGGAGATGGTATTGGCCATTTACAATAACAGGACTAATCTTTCTGGGTATATCATTAGGGTCTACGGTTAGGAAGTAGGAAGGGAGAGCGGTATTCTTACCATCTCTCAGAATAGGGTTTCAGAAGGCTTTGGATTTAGTTTTGTTTCTGGACTAAGTGGTTTTGTGCTTGTACTTATTCTTGGTTTCTAAATGATTCTCCTCTGCACAGTGCTCCCTTCTGGCTCATTTTCTGGCTTAATCAGTGCCTCCTTTATTGTACTTGCTCTTTTTTTTTAGATTTCTGATTACGAGTTCCTGTGCTTAAGCATGCTGTGTTCGGTGCCACGAACACTGATAAGAAAAATAACACGGAATTAGCCTCAAGGTTAAGAATTAAAGTGCTGCAGAATATTTTCTGTATAAGATTATTTTAAAGTGTTTTGGATTTACATGCCTGGTTTTCTTGCTATATAGTTTCTAGCTCAAAGGCGTCGGGTTTTCTTCTATACGCTACCAAGCTAGCCACTGTTGGAAGGGAAAACACCCGTTTTCCTTCATGGTGGGCTTTTAGCTTAGAAGAAGCCTGTACATGAAAAAGGAGTTTGTTCCAGAAGACAGGGCTTATAAACCGAATAATCCAAGTACTAAACTATCTTAACCTGCAGTGAATATTTTAAAACAAACCTTAGCATTTTTCTGATACTGTGCTCTGTCAGGGTTCTAAGAAACGAGCAGATGAACTCTACAAAACTAGAGTGGAGATTCACATGAAAATCTTTGGATCTGCCTAGTAAATTGGGTAGTCTTCCTTGTCTCCTTACGACAGTTTGAAACATCTTGGTAGTTCATTGCAAGCTGGATTATGGGGACACTTGACCTAGACAACACTGGTTTCATAAATAAGGCCTTTAGGTCCCAGGGAAGCCGTCTGGCCCCTAGTTGTTTGCTAGACTGTGTTGTAATCATCTTATGATTGCGTGTCTTGAAGAAATAGGCATTTCTAGTGCATTTTCTATGTCAGCCTACATAACTATATGTTTTTTTATTTTAGTAGAAGAAAATACAAACCTATTCTTAGTGTTGTGACCAAGTCAGTTAATACTGTTTGGACGTTGGGCTAAACTAGTCCTCACTGAATAGATTACTGTTGACTTTTGGATTCGTGCCTTTACCTAAGGGCTTTCTGTGTCAGAACAGAAATGGAAGAGAACTTTTGTCCTCTTCCAATGAAAACAAAAAAGCCCAAGTCCAAACTGGTTTTCAGAACAGATGGATTTTTCTTCCCTAAGGTTAATCCAAAAGTACTATAAAAACTTCAGAGATAATTAATACATNGTCCCGGCCGGGCCTGGCCTCTTTGGAATCACATCGTTCACTGAGAGGGTGCTGGGCCCACATAGAGTTTGCATTCAGTGAGAGAGCACATCATAAATGGCCTGGGTGTAAGCTCTTTCACAGTTGTGGCCACCTAGTGCCAACACAGTCTCACAACCGTAGCGTGTGAGAAACTAGCCAGGGGGGAGCAAACTGTCCCAGAGAAATGGTCTCTCCCAGCCTTGCCTCTCACGGAAGCTCTCCAGGGAGGATTGTGATCTCTTTTTTATGGCTTTTGAAAGAAGTAGAAGGAGGAGATCTCGCCTCTCAAGCTTGGATTTCAAATACTTGATGATATCTAAGATACAGAAAAAGCCAGAT
>NW_027532848.1:1286861-1287594 GCF_008692635.1 Crocuta crocuta
ACCCAGAGGATAGAATAAAAGCTTTCTAGGCCATGTATATAACATAACTGTGTGGTGGGTTTTTTTTTTTCTCCATTAATGGATGGTATCTGTGACTAATCACATTTTCTGCCTTATAGGCCTGCTTCGTCCCCTCAGCTTTCACACGATGATACTCATTCACGCATTGAACATTATGCTAGCAGGTATGACACTAGTTGAATGCCAGGCAAATATTGATTGAAATAACTAACCAAGGAAAGCTAACCTATAATAATTTGCAACAGACCTTTTCCTTCCCCCCCCGATCTTGTCTGACTTCTACTAATCACCTTGCCCTCTAACTTGCATGCCATTGCACTGCATGTTGTTCTTGGACACGAGTAAGGACCTTGGTCCGGAACAGTCTCTCCCTAATCCTGGCCTTTAAACTTTTCCGATAGCTTTTTTATGTTTTGCATACTGCGCACGTTTAAGAAATTGGCTGAGAAATCATCTGACCTTAGAAAACCGCTAGACCAGAGACATGCCCAGGTGAAGAAGCGATACTCTGTTCCGTAGAGAATGTGAAGGCATTGGCTTTCCGTCTGTGTGCTTATTTCACCTGATATGCTGTAAAGAAGAGAGCAATTAATTTTCCTAATCCTTGCACCTTTATGTCCCACCTTGTTTGTGTTTCAGATTATTTTTATACCTAAAAACTGATTTGCTATCTGTAAGATATCTTATGCTCGTTAAATAAGTCTGTAAGAGT
>NW_027532848.1:1287837-1298834 GCF_008692635.1 Crocuta crocuta
GTTTAACAATTGTCTGAGGGGAAGGAGGTTTTTTAAAAGGTAAAAACCTGGTGGCAGACTGGTAAGAGAGATTACTGTGAGTCCATCCTGAAAAAGTATTATAACCGCTAAGGTGTTTATCAACCGTGGGAAAGCACGAAGTAGCTCTATAAGTCTGTCATCAGGGGAAAGCTTTAATTGTCTTAAAGCTACCAGGGGTAGCAAAGGGATAGAGTGTATTTGTTGTTAGGGAAGCTTTTCTTGTAAAAACAGAGGCCTGTTCTCAGTAAAAGGAAGATCGATCTGTGAAGAAGAAGAAAAAACCCTACCAAATACAACTTCCTTTATAATTTATGGCATAAATGTAAAGCTGCTAACTAGCTGTGGTCCACCACTCACTGCCGCAAATGGTTAGGGCAACACACACATCCTTTGATTTGAAGGATTCTTTTCTCTTCTTGACATGATTTATCCTTTAGTTTTCAGGAATGTTCGATTAGGTCTTGAATAGATTCTAAGAAATCACATAAGTTTTAATGAGCTTTTACGTTTTTTATCAGGCTAGCAGAAATGGAAAACAGCAATGGATCTTATCTAAATGATAGCATCTCTCCTAATGAGAGCATGTAAGTATCCCGTCTCTTTTTACAAAATGTTCCTGACCATGAAATTGCTTTGAGGGCTTTCGAGGTAGGGTAGTGCAGAAGATAGGAGTTAGCAGGATAGTCACTTGATCTTTCAAGGAGCCACTCATTTACTTTTTTTCTTTGACTCTCAACAGCCTGACAGGGAGCACGCTCATCCCCAGTGTGGCCTCAGTGGTAATTCCAGAGTAGCAAAACCAGTTTGCCTTATTCTTATTTAATACCAGATGATCACCGGTTGCACGGGTGCAAATATTGAAATTATATTAAATGCTTAATCTCTGATGAAACCTGCCAGATATTTAAAGGGATTGGATATTAATATTTAAAGTAATGGCCGGGTAGTAGTTTCTCCAGGCAGGGGGAGTGGACCTGCACTCTTGGTAGAGTTCCCTTGGCATTCCCATGTGCTGGATTCGTTGGGCATTTTCCTTCAGAGATCCAAAGTAGTAGAGTTGTGTGATGTAGCATCTTCACTAGCTAAATACAGCGAGGCCATCTTGTGAAGGGTTTCAGGAGAAGGAGTTCAGGTCTAGGTCGAAGGTTGTTAGCGGGAGGTTAAGCCAGGCCTGTCAAATAGAAGAGAGAGTGCGATGCTAAACGATGGCACAGAAACAAAGTCTTCATTAGCGAGTAGGGGAAGTATTCACACGGAGGAACAGGCAGGAGTAGTGCACGAACCATGGGCCTGAGGTGGAGGGAACCGATTAAGAAGCTAATCTGAAGGAGAAGATAAGGGCCTGCTAACTGAACGGATAATTTAGAGAGAAAAAATCTAGTCCGAGCACAGCAATGCCTTTGGTAAGTTAGAGATGTCTCACCACTTGGTCATGGAGAATCTAGGCAAAGGGAAGAATGAGTGGCACATCATCATGTTGGTGTGGCACCTCACAGTCACACTCAGATGAGGCAAGGGCCTTTATAAGGATTAGGCTGAGGGAAATAGTATCCACGTGGCATTTATACATAACTAGTTATTGAAGACATGACAACAAATCATCTGGTAGATGAAGGTGACCGCTTTCAAAGGCAAATGTTGAATCAGGTCAACAACTCAGGCATTTGTGTATGACTGGGTGACTTAAAACAAAACAGTAGCCATCTTTCCCCCAGTTGAAACTGTGGTATACTCTCTTTCTCAGCCATGGGGATAACTGTCAGTAGGATTAGTATGCGAGCTACACTGACGTGAAGATAGGTGGCCAAAGAATCAACCAAATGTCAACAACCTGGATGATTTGCTTCTTGGGGTCAACCGATTTTGATATTAGAAACCCCAGCACATTCAAATTAATTCAAGTTAATTAATTTGAGAATAATTAATAATGGAGAATAAAGGCTGCCATTCAGGGGCTGCCTGAGAGAACAGTAAGAAATTTAATTATAGCTCTGTCGTAATTAAACATGGGAGGTTCTAGCAATAAAAGTTCAGAATTTGGGNTTTAGCTCATTCTGAGGACATAAAATCCATTTTGACTCCGTGTTTGGACAGTAAAATCATGATATTTTCAGGGCAGGCCTGGGGAAGTGGTTTGGTGGATTGGTTGACTTCACTTAAACGCTTGTTTTAAACACCCAGTAAGTATTGGTAGTCAACTTTTCACTTCTCAACCAATTACCTGGCTTGACAGACCAAAATCATTTCAGTCAGGAGGATTTTCTAAATACCTGAATTGTTTTTCCACTCAGAAGACTTAGGGGGATATTAACATATCATCCTGCTCCTATCTAACCAGAAACAAAGAGCTTTAGCGTCTCATTAAGAACAGAACGAGGTTCTTCTAACTTAGAGGTACGTAAGCTTCTAAAGAGCTGGGAGCAATACATCTAGAAAATGATTTCTCCGGGGTATTAGAGAGTTCTTAGTTTTAAGGAAACATTGCAGCTGCTTCCCCAAATGTGAGCCTTTTGCTTCTTTGTTCCTGAAGATTAGTCCTTAAAAGCTGTTCCGAAGAATAAGTTGTTCAGTGTTCTTTTAATTAATCATCCGAGTGGCTTTTTTTCCCTTCGAATTTTTGTTTTTCTTTTTGAACAATAATTGAGTGAAACCATCGTTTGTCTCCAGTTTCGTTATTGTTACCATCTTGCCTCTATGGCTTTTGAGGGTCAAACTGGCTTACTGACCGAAGCAACACTTTTTTGGTTACGTGGCCTTCCCCTTAGGAGGATATTTATGATGATAAAAGCTGCATTTTTTTTTCCTGATCATTATCAACATCAGCGTGGGTCAGCCAACAGATTATCTTGACAGGTTCGGTAGCAAAAGCATTATGGAGCCATTGTTGTGTCTTTTAATATTGGTGGTTAACTATTGGTTGAGTGGTCAACGTAGAGTCCCAATATTTCCGTCATTCTGCCCTTCCTTTACCCATGTAAATAGGCCAAGTTCACTGGAAAATTTGAGCAAGAAATGCCTGGAATTATCACCACTAAGATGGTAGATCACAACCTCAAAAGAACCAAAGTGTCTTTAGAACCAGGAAGAAGGGTCTGATTACTTGTTAAGAGCAAATGTTTCTATTTTTAAGTACACACCCGAGTCCCTGACCCCCAGAACAAAATAAGGGGGGGAAAAAACCAAAACCTTTGATTTTATTTTCCAGAGATGATGAACATTTGTTAATCCAGCATTACTGCCAAAGTTTGAACCAGGACTCCCCCCTGAGCCAGCCTCGTAGTCCTGCCCAGATCTTGATTTCCTTAGAGAGTGAGGAAAGAGGGGAGCTAGAGAGAATCCTAGCAGATCTTGAGGAAGAAAACAGGTGAGTTTTCTTTCTAGCTTTGTCGTTGGTATGCAGAGCGCATACACGTGCACACGTAGAAAAGCGCCAGGAATCTTCACTTAGAGTCATTCTGTGTCTAATTGTTTTCTACAATAATCTGTTTAGCTCCATTTACAGATTCTCTCTCTCTATGAATGCAATAGTATAATTAAGAAGTCCTAATTGAGGGGTGAAAGGAATTAATGCTAATGGTGGTGTTTGATTTGTTGCATGCATTTTGGAGGCTTTGATTTTATATTTGAGCATAGAATTTAAGAGCAAAGCAAGTCCATTTAATTTCATGATTATACGATGGGTACATATATTTGGCCATGTTATCTACGTCAAAGCATTCAAGAAAGTAGGTTTGTTGGCTCTGTCTTATTTGCGAACGAATCCACTCAGTTTTCATCATCAGATACAGAATTCGTCTAGGCTCGGCCCTCAGAGCAGATTAGTGAGACAATTCCAGTTGTCAGGATCATCTGGAAAAGGTGTTCACACGAGAAAGGAGACCATAGAAGTTAAAAGGCTAAAGACACTTCACAATGTCTGCAGAGAGGACAGAGATGTAAAACTCAGGGGTTCTGTGTGGTGTCAGGATAATAGAAATCCTTGGACTTCTATTTTGGTGTTACATTTATTATATCACAGATCTCTTGGTTGAGAAAGGCTTTTACATATGATCACTTCTAACTCACTGCACCTTCTTTAGACAAATGCCACCAGGCAAGTCTTTAAAGGAGCAATTGCTCAAATCTGTGGGACTTGAGTGCTTTCATCTCTTTGATTTAGCCCAAGGCACCAAAACCTGTGAATGTCGACAGCTTAGTGTGTCTGCGAACCGGTGCCCTCGGGGAGTATGTCACCTCAAGATGAAAAAGCAACTGCCATTCATCCATTGCTTTCTGCCGCCACTGCCCACCTTCTAGCTCTTAAAACCCCTGACCTGTGGCCGAGCTCCTTATCCGGTTGGCTTCCCTCTACTCCCTTTCTCACCCCTCCAATAAATCCTCCATACTGAGTTGAATTGTCTATCTTTCCAGGACCAAGACCCATCAGTGGCATTCTTTGTTCATGGGATTTCTGCAGCTAGGAAGAAAGAAATCCAGCTTTTCGGCTGGGCGTTTAAAGCCTTCCAGAATTTTCTCTTCCTTTTACAACATTATCTTCCTTTATACCTGAGTTCCAGCCACGCTGCTGTAGCAGCCATTTCTGAATACATCCTGCTCTCATCCACTTTCTGGGTCAAGCGCAAGCTTGCTTGTCAGCCTACCGGCTAAGCCACATGCCTCCCATATCCGATGAAGGAGCCCTCCCCAGGCTCCATGACCTTCCTCAAAATAATCTTCTCCACAGAGCCCTGTTAGATCCCTACGTTTGGGGGTAACAGATCGGTTGCCTGTGTTCTCCGAATACCGTGAACCTTTCTCAGCGAACTCCCTGACGGTTAGCCTTTTTATCGGTGATTCCCCATGTGGCGCTCCCCCCCCCCACCAACAAGACAGTGAATGCCTTTGGGACAAGTGCTGGGTCTTCATCCTCTTAGCGGTCCCCTCCAGTACCTAGCGCGGTTTGAATACTCAGAGGGTAATCATGAAATGTTTGGTAAAAACCTGACTTGAAGAATACAGGAAGGATGTCACAGGAGTACCACCCAGGAGGTAATAGTGCACATTTTGTTGGTTTTCATGGTAACCTTATTTGTGGCCTCACTTGTACAGCGGGCACTGAAGATGGTGGTAGATAAAACATTTCTGTCTACTTTATGGAGGATCCTGATTAGTATCCATCTGTGTTAACCCTGTAGTTACTTCAGGGGTCGAAGTCACATTAGAAAGAGTTGGAATCCGCATTCTAAGTAGAATCTGATGTTACCCAGGAGGAAAAATATTTCCGTACCGCAGGATTGTGGCCCCTGTGCAGAGGTGTGTCCGTGTCATTGGGCAGGAGTTCAGCCCTGTCTGTCGTTAGCACACTTACCTTCCATACGTGACAGCCAGGGGAAAGACTACTGATAAGTATCATTTATATATACTTCCATCATTTCCAAAGTACTTTAATGTATTTTGGGTCATTTAATCTTCCTTAAAGCTTTGTAAAGAAGATGGATGGGAAAATGCTGATTCACAGAGGTTCACATGGATTAACCCAAATTTCACACCCAGCCAATGGCAGAACCAGCCTCAGGCCCAGATTTTCTCACTCAAAATAGGCAACTGTCCCTTGCACCAGCGAACAAAAGAGTCATTCTATGTAAATAGAATTTATATAGAATTGTCTCATATTCCCTAGAATGTACCTTGACTTGAGCCTGTATTATTTTTTTAAATTTCTTAATGTTTATTTCTTTTTGAGAGAGAGAGAGAGAGAGAGAGAGAGAGTGAGCATGCGTGGTGGAGGGGCAAAGAGAGAGGGAGACAGAATCTGAAGCAGGCTCCATCCAGGCTCTGAGCTGTCTGTTAGCACATGGCCTGACGCGGGGCTCTAACTCAGAAACTGCAAGATCATGACCTAAGCCGAAGTCAGACACTTAACTGACTGAGCCACCCAGGTGCCCCTGGAATTATTTTTTTTATTTCTTTTTGAGAGAGAGAGACCGTGAATGCACCCGTGTGCAAGAGCATGAGTGGGGGAGGGACAAAGAGAGGGAGACAGAATCTGAAGCAGGCTCCAGGCTCTGAGCCATGAGCACAGAGCCCAACATAAGGCTCACACTCACAGACTGCAAGATCGTGACCCGAGCCGAAGTCGGACGTTTGACTGAGCCACCCAGGCACCTTGAGACAATATTATTAAGGACTAGACATGAGTTTTAAACCAGTTCATGTACTTGTGGTACAGGGATAACCACTTTATCCTTAAGGATATTCAAGATCGTTCCACAACAATGGGATGGTTTATTCTGTGAAAAAAAGAAATTACACCACGTCTCCTCACAGCCCCCAAATGGAAAATCTGATGTTATGCAAGTCTTGCTGTACATTCTCTTGACCTTCAAGTAAAGGTCAGGGTGAGCTTCTTTCTTTCTCCCTCCACTTTGTCACATTTTCACGTGCTACCAGATTCCACAGAAGTGTCTGCAGCATCCACTGTCTGGTTTCCTTGGTCTGTTTTCTCTTGTCTTTGTACACTTCTGCTCAAAACGCTGCAGAGCCCCTGAAGCGGTCCCTGAAGTGAGCGTTGCTTAGGGGCTTTAATTCACATGTCCTGTCTTTCCTCTGAGATGACCCTGGCGGTCGTAGATGCCCTCCCCTCAGTGCCTGCCAAGCTACTTCTGACGCAAACTGGGCTCCACAGTCGGACAGATACAAGCGTACTTGTAGAGAAAATGGGAATGGATATTGACAACTGACATGGTCCCATGTCCTTTGGCTATATGTTTATTACTGTATCTGTATGTATTTTGTGTTCCTTCTTTCTTTACTTATGACTTATCTCCAAATAAGTTAGCAAAGGAAAGGGGCTTGGAAATCCCATTCCTGATGAGATTCGGTAGGGAATTCTCTTCTTCTTTGTGACATCTGCCCCCCAAGTCCCCTTGGAAAAGAGAGACAATGGCTACTTTAGAAGTATCTCAGGGGTGTCTTGTCTCTGCCTTTAGGATTCCATTTCTCTTAGTTGTTACACATAGCATTCAATAAATGTTTGTTGAATGAATGAATGAAATTAAGCTGAATTTATTTTAATTGTAGCACTCACACATGTACTTGTGACTAAAATTATTTTTAAAGCCTAATTTTATAGAGGACTGCCTTTTAAAAGCTGTTGTGCTCGCTTTTCAAAATCTTTCTTTTCCAAAGTCCCCTGACTGGCACCCAGCGTTGCTTTGTTATTAATGGAGAATGTTAAACATGCATTTTCCAAATCGAGGGCCATGCACATCTCTCCCACTCTCCTGACTGTTGGTTTATAGCACAAATAGAAAGTGAGAGCCCTGAGCAAAAGCGAAATCGGACTGAATTTTCTTGATAGCATCTCATAAATTTGGATGACTCGTAACTTACACAGTCGTTAATGTTTCACTTCTACAAAATGTCCTCATTCTGCAGATAATTCAGACTCACTGTCATTTGAGTGAGACCAGCTGGACATGAGAATTTCATCCACTGTGTGTCCTCAGCATTGCAATCTCAAAGTTTGCTTTTTTTCCCGCAGAGACTAAGTAGCTTGCAGTCTCCTGACTGAAACCCATAGTGTCACGTTGCAACATACTTTTCTCTGCACCATCTAAATGAAGTCAGACTTGCCCTGAAATTTTAGGTGTGAGCCTAGCAATGAAAAAGGTAGCCTTTACGAGGGACCAGAGCTCGTTGCCATCCTGCTGCCTACATAGCAAATTGATTCGATTTCTCCCAAGTCTGAAAGGAGGGTAAATACTAACCCGATTCACTGTGAAGTCAGAAGTGCATTGAAGTTGTCAGGAGATGTTCTAGGACAGCAGGGAACTCTCTGGATTCCTAGTACCTACGCGGTTCCTTTCATACATCTTGTCAGGCAGCCAGACACTGTGCAGTCTAAGTGTGAGTTCTCCGTGCTCCTTCTCATTCCTCCAGGGATTATGCCAGGTTACTGATGTCACAGCCACGGGAATTGTGGATTGGTTACTTACAGTTAATCTGGCTGGAAATCATGATCCTGTTGCCTTACCTTGTAAATGAGGGGGTGACTTTGGGCCCGCAGCTGGCAGTTTTCTGCATAGTCTCCACAGCCTGTACTCCACGCTCCTTCATTAGGGCTTGGTGTAAGTCTCCAGTGATGGGAAGAGTCTTCGGTGATGGTAAGAAGACGGCCAAGACAACGGGACACTGAAGGGGGTCAGGAGTGGGCCTTCCAAGCAGAAGGAGGAGCAGAGAGTGTCAGGGAGAGGAAACTGCAAACAGTGGTGTGACGAGTGTGATGAGACGAGACGGGAGCAGATGAGGCCCCATAAAGGGCCAGCCCGGGAAGGGCGGGATGCCACCTCACCTTGGATGGGGAGCCACTCGGGCATAGGCCGGGGGCGAGGCTGTTAGATACATGCTTACGTCCATCCCTCAGGCTCCTGTGTGGAGAGTGACTTTGAAAAGAACTGTACTGGAAAAAGTAATTCAAATTGGGAGGTAGCAGGGAAACCCACAAAAGAGATTCTTGAGGCCAAAGAAAGGTAAGAGAAATGGGGAAGGCAGGCTGCATTCGAGTGGTATTTCTGGGCAGGGGCAGAGCTGCTCGATATGGTGGTTTGACAGACCTGGGGACTGAAGGGACAAGTCCCAGTTCTGGAGGGCACGTGGCAAGATGATGGTTGTTTACAGCCGGGGCTGACAATTCAGGGGGAGAAGTGGGCCCCTTGAAGTTATCTATGTATTCATTTTTTAAATGCTTGTTTACATTTTTGAGAGACAGAGTGTGAGTTGGGGAGGGGCGAGGGGGGGGCGGTGTAGGACAGAGGATCTGAAGCAGGCTCCGAGCTGTCAGCACAGAGCCCAATGCGGGGCTCAATCTCACAAACCGTGAGATCATGACCTGAGCCGAAGTCAGACGCTTAACCAAGTCACCCAGGTGCCCCATTATGTATATTTTTAAAAATAAGTACAAGTTCGTAGTATTTACACTATTTATAGACGTCCTTCCTATAGGGTCAAGTAGCTGGAAGACCGTGAATGGGGTGTGGGAGGGCTTGAGGCGCTGGTGACGGACAGTCAGAAATGCAACTGTGAATCCAGAGATACTAGATCCAGAGATACTAGATCTAAGAGTCACCAGCTCCTAAGTAGTACCTGAAACTGTGAGAGGGAACTTGCCTACCCAGACGGTGTGGCAGAAGGACGACTCTGGGCATGGTAGAACTTTAGAAGACTTGAATGTGAAGATGTCTATTTAATTACCTTTTGAAAAACAGGTAATCATGCACATTAAATGAAATCCAGATGGTTCAGAAATGCATATAGAGAAGAATGAGTCTTCTCCAACTTTATCCTCTGGCTGTAAGGTTCCCAGCTCCAAAAGTGTTGGTTTCTTGAGTTCTTAGGTATCCTCGTAGCTAATCTCTACACGTGTAATTGTTTGCAAATACATCAGTGGTTGTTGGGATTATTTGGTACAATAATACCATGTAGGGTTCACCTCGGTCTTCTCTTTTTACTTACCTAATAACTTTTACACACTGGGGGAATGTGCCAGAAGAAGAGGGAGGAGAACTTGGGAATGATGGAGGAGGCAGGAGGGAGAGCGGTTATGGGCTCAGGAGGAGGTGTGGCTTTGAACGGGAGAAGACCACCTCTGAAGACAGTGTGGATGATGGATGTTAGGGCAAGGGGCAGGGGCACGGAGGACAATGGCATGAGCGTTCAGTGTCCGCTGGACATCACTGGTCATTAGTGCAGACTGAGGCTCAGAGGTGGCCTGTACATTTTTTTTTTTTACCCGTGGGATTGGGGGGAAAGAGCAGCAGTATCCATGGAATTACTGAAACTAGGCTTTCAGGTCACTTGGCAACATTNGGAGCTTTATTAAAGGGAGTGAGTTTTCCTGCATAAATTGGACATCCAAGATCTTTTCTAGTAAGGGAAGTGACCATATGAGGGGAAGCTTTATGAAGAAAAGCTGAAGGGTGTACACATCTCATTTACTAAGCTGGGCAGGAGTCAGCCGACATAGCTCTACTGAGGGAGGGGATGCTGGTCCAGGGTGTGCAGTCAGCAGGATTCAGAGGCTCGGTTTCTAACTATCCAGTCCAGTTACTCCGTTTCCTTCAGTTTATCCGGAGTTAACCAAATCAAAGCCCGAGGGGACCAGTTCATCCTAACCGATTGGTGCAAAAGGATGGATTACCCAGGTCAGTTTATTTCTCCCCTGTTCCTAATTCTCTTTTTAATTGTCATGTTGTACGAAGTGTAATACTATTGCCTTAAACCTCTGTGGGGGAAACACCATGGCGTTGAAGTACAAATAGTTAATCTGTTTAAATGGAGAAGAGATGTTTATTTTAGAGACTGGGGCTGCCGCTCCGCGCCAGGTCCTCTCACAGTCCGGTATCTTAGAGATCAGTATAAAATTCATGCAGTCGTCTGGTGAGCTTAGATTCTTGGCGTAGGAAACTGGATAGTCATGAAGGAGTCTCGGAAAAACCAAAGTACCGTACCGTCTAGTGACAGGAATACTCCGGAGTTACAGGTACACAGCTGCCCCCTCCCTAGAACAGGCTGGATAAAAGGTAAAGCCCTTTCAGTCCAGTTTCCCTTTTTAGATGCTTCAGGAAGACCCTCATCCTCATAGCTTGCATTGCGCTACCATTCTGCTGTCCTAGAATGGATAGTGGTGGTCACTCGAGCTCCTTCCCAGGCCTGAGGACAGAATTCCCATTCGATTCAGTGGACAGGTAGCGAACGCTTCATGTGTTTCTCAAACTGCAGGACTACAAAGATGAATAAGCCTTGGTTCTTCCCTTCATGGAGCTCAAAACTGAAGAAAAGGCATTAAGATACAAACAACTAATTGTAAACTGCTAATTACAAGGCATCGTTACGATTGCTTTTGGAGCACAGAGGTAAATGATGAAGGCTGTCGGGAGGGACTGGAGAGGCCTTCAAAAATGGAGCTGGAAATAAAGACCAGATAGGACTTCCCCAGG
>NW_027532848.1:1298932-1304888 GCF_008692635.1 Crocuta crocuta
AGGACTTCCCCAGGACTTATCTACTTTTTGGTTGAAAGGTAGTGGAAACAGTTCACTGAAAGATGGCCAGGGTCTGAGCTTAGGCTGGCGTGGGCAAGTGAAGAAGGGAGGAGAGGTTGAAAGGTCATCAAATTAATAAGGCATACTCAAGAGAGAGAAATCAGGTGGCATGAAAATTTTTAGTTGGGGAACAGGGAGATGATCATTCAAAACCAGAGCAACGCAGGACACAGGAAAAGCTACTGATTGACAAAAGTCCATGAATAGAGAAGAAGAACTGTATCCTGGGCCTACTGAGCTCTGTTTGTCCAAAGCGATTCATGGGGCAATTTGCTGTACTGATATTATGTATTCAGTCTCCAGAAAAGATTTGAAAAAAAACATAGCGATAAGATTCCCACAGTCTAAACAGTCAGTCATTGTACATAGTAGGATAGTTAGTATAGTTTATGAAACTGAGGTTCAGAGTCGATCCCAGTTTCCCTGTAGCTAGTGGGTAAGAGGAAACATCACTATATGTCAGTCTCTTAATGTTGGATGAAAGAAGCCTACACCTTCCTAAGGGAACACCATTTTCCTGGCTCTAAATAGTAACAACAATAAAAACAAATAGCTGTCATTTAAGCGCCATATCCTTGCTAAGGACAGGAACTGGTCTGAGAACATGTGCAATCTTATTTAATTCTTAACAATGACACTACGAAGGATAAGTTGCTTCCCAAGTAAAGATTCCATGGCACCAAGTACAAAGGGCACATCATAGAGCTAGCAAGGAATGGGGCTTGGATATAAACTTGGGCAGTCCTGGACTCTTTCTTTTTTTTTTAATGTTTATTCATTTTTGAGAGAGAGTGTGCACATGCGCACAAGGGGAGGAGGGGCAGAGAGAGAGGGAGACACAGAATCTGAATCAGGCTCCAGGCTCTAAGCAATCAGCACAGAGCCTGATGCGGGGCTTGAACTCATGAACCGTGAGATCATGACCAGAGCTAAAGTCAGACGTTCAACTGAGTGAGCTACCCAGCCGCCCTGGCAGTCCTGGACCCTTAAACAGCGTTACCACTTGATGTGATCACTGGCTAGTGTCCTTATCAGTACTTTTACAACAGAGGCTGAAAGAAATTTTATGTGGTACTTCTAGTGCCTTTGGTAACTGTGGAAGGCTTAACAGTAAAGGCCAAAGAAATGATGACATTTCTCCATGGAAGAAGGTCTCTGTTGCCTAAAATGATGTGTTTTGCAGAATACCTCTAAGATACTCTTTAAAAAGTGATTCGGGGCGCCTGGGTGGCTTAGTCGGTTAAGCGTCCAACTTTCGCTTAGGTCATGATCTCGCGGTTCGTGGGTTCGAGCCCTGCGTCAGGCTCTGTGCTGACTGCCAGCTCAGAGCCTGGAGCCTGTTTCAGAGTCTGTGACTCCCTCTGTCTCTGATACTCCTCTGCTCACGCTGTTTCTCTCTCTCTCTATCTCTCCTAGAAATAAATAAAACATAAAAAAAAAATTTAAAAAGTGATTCCATGGACAGATAAGCTCTGGAAACACTTGCATTGGAGAGTCATGATTAATTCACCCTTGCATTGAGGAGTCCAGAAGTAAAGACACAGGATTAGATTTGTTTAACCCAATGTTGACACATACTTGACCTCAGCCCAGCCGTAATGTTCAGCAGAACGTACTTTGGTTAGAAATTCAAATGTGTACTAAATTTGAAAACTAGGCCAGGAAAACAGTACAATTGGCTCTCTCCTGTGGTTGGTGAGAAGCCTAGGGCTATCACCTTTGGGGGGACATTGGAGGAAGGAGCTGTGAGAGGTGTCTGTGCCGATGAAGCCTGGATTTTTCTCACAACAGTTATTTGTGATTTGCTCTAGTAGTGAAGCCCTGTAAATGCAGACACCAAAATTATTTAGTCTGGAAAATCCAAAGATAGGTATTAAGTCATCTCTCATGGCGAAAGGAAATTCTTTGTACTCTTTTTATGGAATATCCCAGTGAGTAACCCTGGCTTTCCAGTCACAGTATCAATAAGCACTGTCGCCAGTTACTTGACAAAATTGATACATCGAGTTCTTACTTGTTCTTAACTGATTGAATTTTAAAGGCTGTCCACCAAAGGCAGCCACTCCTGCTTCTATCACAGTTGCTGTTGAATCTTTTTTTTTAAGTAGTTAGACGCAAAGGCTAGTTGTTATTTGAGGCCTCTCCTGGTTTGTGAAATATTTAAATGTGTATTACCAATTCATGGGAAGACATTTCTTTATCTTATAACAGAAATGCCAGGGTAGTGTTCATTTCAGCCACAGTTTAAGGGATACACGTACAAGAGAGGTAGCTACTGTGTGGTCCGGAGGAATGCTACTTGAGGAAGCTGATTTTCTTTTTTCTGACACTGCAGTGTTAGAGGATAAACGATCAATATACCAACACTGTGTGGCTTAGTAGCAAGTTCCAGTTCACGGACTCCATGGCTAGTGGAGACATGCAGGACACTGTTGAAAAAGACAGGTGTGAAGTTTGTACAAGAAGTCTGGATTGAGGACCAGTGGGTTTGGGGTGTGTGCAGCGGTGAGCTTGGAGGAGGTGGAGGCCTAGGGTAAGGTTAGGAACCTCCTAGGAAGAAAAAATGGATGGAAGGAAGATGAAGGCCCTCCCGGCCTACTCGACTGTAATTGGGTCTGCGCAGTTAGAAATGGGTTCCTGGTTCGGGGCGCCTGGGTGGCTTAGTTGGTTAAGCGTCCGACTTTCGCTTAGGTCATGATCTCGCGGTTNAAAGTGATTTTTTCAGAGACCAAAATAACCTGTAATTTTAGCTGAAGCAATGAGCATAATTCTCAGTCAGTGGGCATTAGGGTAAGGCCCGTCACCAATGTGGTGCCAAGCAGCCTACATCTCCATCTCTGTGGTGCTGGGTGTGCAAATATGTGTTGATTAAACGAAAGTATGAATACCCCTTGGAATGTTCCTGTTGCAGGATGGGTTTGGGGGGGTTGATTTTTAGCTGCCTTCCTTGTTTTTTTCATTTCTTATGTTACTGTTCTCTCCCCGGACCTTTTATTATACCTATTTAGGTGGTGCTGTCATTTTCCAGTAGAGTGAAAACAAGTAAGTTATGGAGGTTGACCCTGACTTGAGCATTTTCTGGGCTTGTTTTTAGGCTCTTATTAAAATTTGTCATCTAAAAGTATTGAGAAGTATCTGCATAGTTAATTCCCCGGGCACATATACACCATTTTTCTTTTATATGCACGGCTTACACTTGATTCCTCCATAGTAGGAGAGAGCATTCGAAAGTTAGTTTGTGTTGGGAAAATACGTTGTATGCTATGAGAAAAGAGGATTTCGAATCTAGAACTTATTTTTTTTATTTTAGAGAGGGAGAGGGAGAAGGAGAGAGAATCTTAAGCAGACTGCACTCGGTGCAGAGCCCGACACAGGGCTTGATCCCGTGATGCTGGGATCCTGACCTGAGCAGAAATCAAGAGTCAGACGCTCAACGGACTGATCCAGGCACCTCAAGAACTTAATTTTTTGTGAGAGCTTTACTGAGATACAGTTCCCATGCCATGCAATTGAACCATTTAAACTGTGTAATTCTTTCTTCAGCAGCATCTTCACAGAGTCGTACACCCATCATTACAGTCAGGTTTAGAACAATTTCCTCACCTCAAAAAGAAACCCCCTACCCATTTGTAGTCACTGTCTGGTTCTCCCAAAACAACCTTGGTCCAGCCCTAGATGGTTACTCCTCTCTTTTCTGACCCTGTCTGTGGATATGTAGTCTTGTGTAAGTGGTTCCTTTCATGCAGCATAGTATTCAGCAGGACATGTATGTGGTAGCGTGTAGTAGTACTTCATTGGTTTTCATTACTGAACGATACTCTGTGATAGGGATACGCCGCGGTTCTCTCTTCACGCAGCAGGTGACGGACGTTTGGGCTGTGTCCACTTAGCGGAACATTAACATTCACGTACAAGGACTGGGACCTATTTTAAAGAAATGATTCTGTAGTTTCTGTCCTTGTAACATAGGAGGCCACAGGATCAGATATGGCAAGAGTATAGCGCAATGTGTGCCAGGAAGTGAAAAATAGGCCATCAAGATGAATTTACTGGGAGAATTTAAGGCCGAGCCTAACTACTCATGAGGGACTCAAACCGGGACACACAGAGCTTAAAATTATGATTCTCCTAGTGACTGTTAGGGCTTTTTGCTGACCACAGACAATGAAAGTTTGCTATTTTACTGTATGTGTCTGAAAATTGAAACATACTTCTCCCAACGGTACTATTCCTGGGAACTAGATCCCTCACTTCAAAAACCGCTCCGATCCTAGTGTGCTTTCTGAATGGTGAAGAGTAGCCATTGTCGTTGTTCTGCGTTTTGTCGTCTGCCTTATTTCCAGGTATACAGTTCAGATTTTCTATGCCTTTTTGTCTTCTTTTGTTGAACTTTTGATTAACGTATTTATTCTATAGACAGTAGTGTGTTAGTCCCTGATCAGGAATTTGTGAAAAATATCTGCCATTGAAGACACACTAAAGCCCATTAATATTGTCAGGTTGTGTTGGAACCCAAGTGAGGTATCCCCTGATGTGTCAAGGGCATATCCCCAAAATCGAGTACATCTAGATACATTAACCCTGTAGACTTGGCTTCAACATTTTATTATCACCATAATCTCTGGCCATCGTATGATGGTTTTAAAGGAAATCTCATCCTAGTGACCTTAGCTCAGTGATTTTATTTTACCTAGGTGCTCAGCTCTGATACACTTGACTGTAGCACATGTGGTGGAAAATACCAAAAAAAAAAAAAATTGCCAAATTCTGGGGTTGGTGCAGTACTGACTGGGGGCGGGGCTAGAATTGACATATATATAAGGAAGACAAATCTTGAAGAATCCATTTCTAAGCACTAAATATGTTTATTTTTTGCCAAGTCTTAAGTAGTTATAGCTTTCATTTCAGATAATCTAAATACTTTTTTGTGGGTAGGAAGCTTTCAGCCCACTNAGAGAATATAGAGAGAAAGAAGTTAAGAATGAACAGTTAGAATGCACTGGCCATGATTCTAAGAAAGCTGCACATAGGGAATATGGGCCACATACCGCCTCATTAATGCCCCTGATGAAATGAGTACTTAAGTCGGTTGCCTAGAGAGTCAGCAAATCTCAGAGTCTAGTTGTGGATCAGGGTCTTCCTGATTCCAAAGCCATGTGTTCAAACCATGTTATTTTAATGTTTATTCATTTAAAAATTTTTTTTTCATGTTTTATTTATTTTTGAGACAGAGAGCATGAACAGGGATGGGGCAGAGAGAGAGGGGGACACAGAATCCGAAGCAGGCTCCAGGCTCTGAGCTGTCAGCAAAGAGCCCAGTGCGGGGCTCGAACCCACAAACTGTGAGATCATGATCTGAGCCGAAGTTGGACGCTCAACTGACAGCCACCCATGCGCCCCAAATGTTTATTCATTTTGAGAGAGAGAGAGCGCGCACGCACAAGTGAGGGAGGGGCAAAAAGAGGGAGAGAGAGAATCCCAAGCAGGGAGCCTGTTGGAGGCACAAACTCCTGAACCATGAGATCATGACGTGAGCCGAAAACAAGAGTTGGATGTTTACCCAAGTGAGCCACCCAGGCACCCCTCAAACTGTGTTCTAATTCCCTTCTCAGCCATGGGTGGTAAAAGGCACCAAAAATGCAACGTGTCAAAAACAATCTTATTTTCCTGTACATGCTTCCACATCTCTTTTAATGGAGATATCACTGGAAGAAATAATACATTATTTAAAAATCCAACTAAGGTTTAATAAAGTTGTATGACACCTTTATGCTGAGCAAATTTCAGCAGGACGGGTTGGAATTAAGAGCTCTGAATACATGAAAGGATGACGGTGTTAAGAGAGAAGGATTAGAAATAAGAGCCTGGGGGGTCCTCCCATTTTTCTTGCTTTTGC
>NW_027532848.1:1304945-1312529 GCF_008692635.1 Crocuta crocuta
CCACCCTGTGAGCGGCTCCTTAATTAACACTGTCATGCCAAGGCACACTAATGTCTTTTTCTTTCTAGTTTAGGAGTATTTTTGACTTGGTGCTTGATAAAATTTTACAGGATAGCTTTAAATTTATTATAATTGAAAGAGCTCTCTGCCATTTCCCGTTTCTAAAATACTTCATGCTTGCAAAACTTGTCTTTCTCATTTTTTTTAGAAACTGCTAATTTGCTAGATTTATAGTAGCTGTGATAGTTCTATATCATACAGTGTCTTCGCCTGAATCCAGATTGGTGGCTATGATTGAGGTGCTTTTTATAAAGTGTGAGGGGAAAGCTGGGTTTCTCTGGGCCTAATCTTTTTAGATGCAGACCTTTGTGGTGGTTTCCTCTTGATGCAGTAGACCGTGTATGTGCTCATGCTTTGGTCTGCAGTTGAGTGTCGAATACTGGTAAGAAGACATTGATGACAAGCAAATGACTTTCAGTTCTTTATCTCAGAAATACCATTACACAATTATGTAATTATACATAGCATGGAAGGTCCATTTAAAGAGCAGATGACCTACAGTGAAAACACTTGACCCCTGTAAATTCACCAAGATGGTTGTAATGTTCTTTATCATAACTGGCATGTAGCTAGTTAGGATTGCTAGAGGGGCCAGGCGGTTTCATGTTCTCAGTAGGTAGATCTGAGGCCGATTTGATTCTTCTGTCCATTAGTTGCTTAGGAAATTTTTCTTAACGTTATTTATTTTTAAGTAATCTGTACACCCAGCATGGGGCTCGAATTCATGACCCCAAGATCAAGAGTCACAGTCTCTTACAACTGAGCCAGTCTGGTGCCCCACGGTTAAGAATTTGATTTTCTTGGGGGCACCTGGCTGGCTCAGTCGGTTAAGCATTCTGCTTCAGCTCAGGTCATGATCTCGCGGTTCGTGGGTTCGAGCCCCGCATGGGGCTCTGTGCTGACAGCTCAGAGCCTGGAGCCTGTTGCAGATTCTGTGTCTCCCCCTGTCTCTGTCCCTCCCTTGGTCTCTCTCTCTCTCTCTCTCTCTCTCTCAAAATAAATTTAAAAAAATTTTTAAAAGAAAGAATTTGCTTTTCTTTAGTATAACCTTTTATTCTAGAGTAACATTCAGTGCTCGTAGAGAACTGTCTATGAAGTTCTAAAGTAAAGAACATGAGCCAACAATTTGCTCATTTTCACATGTGAGTAATTGACAAGTTATCTAAGTCCTTTCACATCGATCTATTTTTCATGAGCTCTTTTTAAATATTTTTTTTTGTCTAACAGAATTTTTTCATTGAAGTGTAATTCACGTTCAGTGTCGTGTTTCACATGTACAACATAATGATTTAGCAATTTTATACAGTATGCAGTGCCCCCTGTGATACGTGTAGTGACCATTACTGACGATATTCCCAAACCCTATACTGTACTTTTCATCCGCATGAGTTACTTTAGAAATGAAAGTTTGTGCCTCCTAATCCCCTTCACCCAGTTCGCCTGTCTCCCTACTTCTCCCCTCTGGCAAACACTAGCTCTGGATTGATGAGTCTGTTCCGTTTGGTGTTTGTTCCTGTTGTGTTGCAGATTCCAATATAAGTGAAATCATATGCTTATTTGCCTTTCTCGGTCTGGCTTACTTCACTTAGCATAATACTGTGTAGGTTCATCCATGTTGTCACAAGTACAAGATTTCTTTCCTTTGTTATGGTTAATATTCAAATAGTTTATACACCGCATCTTTATCTGTTTTTCGAAGAGTGGACTTGTGGGTGTTTTTTGCTCTAGTAAATAATGCTGCTGTAGACATGGGAGTGCATACCACTTTTTAAGTTAGTCTTGTCTTCAGATAAATATCCAGAAGTAATAATTTCTGAATCGTACGGTAGTACAATTTCTCATTTTTTGAGGAAACTCCATACCGTCTTCCACAGAGGCTGTACCAATTTACACTCCCACCAACGGTGCACAGGGAGTCCTTTTTCTCCACCTCCTTGCCAACACTTGTTTCTTGGTTTTTTGACACGAACCATTCTAACAGGGGTGAGGTCCTATCTCACTACAGTTATGATTTGCATTTCCTTGATGATAGGTGATGTTAGACATTTTTTCCATGTGTCCATTGGCTATCTGTATGTCTTTGAAGAAAAAAAGTATACTCAAAATTCTTTGTCCATGTTTTAATTGGATTATTTGGTTTTTTTGCTGTTGAGTTGTAAGAGTTGTTTATACATTATGTGTATTAACCCCTTTTCTGACACCTCATTTGCAAATACCTTTTTCCATTCAGTAGGTTGCCTGTGCTGTGTAGGAATTTTTTACTCTGATGTAGTTCTAGTGGTTTATGTTTGCTTTTGTTTTCCTTTCCTGTGGAGACCTATCCAAAACAATGTGGCTAAGGCCAGTGTCCAAGAGATTGTTGCCTATGTTTTCTTTTAGAAGTTTTAAGGTTTTAGATCTCACATTTCAGTCTATAATCCATCTGGAGTTTATTTTTATGTATAGAGTAAGAAAATGGTCCAATTTCATTCTTTGGCATGTAGCAGTCCAGTTTTCCCAGCACCATTTATTGAAGAAACGATCTTTCCCCATTAGATATTCCTGCATCCTTTGTCGTACACTATTGACCATTCAAGTGTGTATTTATTCATGTTCCGTTCTATTCATCTAGGTGTCCTCTTTTGTGCCGGTGCCATACTATTTTGATTACTACAGCTTTGTGTAGTATAACTTGAAATCTGGCAATGTGATACCACCGGCTTTGTTCTTTCTCAAGATTGCTTTGGCTTCTCAGGATCTTTTGTCATTCCATATAAATTTTAAGTTTATGGGTTCTACTTCTGTGAAAAATATTAGTGGTATTTTGATAGAGATTGCATCGAATCTTATAGATTGCTTTGAGTAGTATGGACATTTTAACAATATTAATTTTTCCAGTCCATGAACATGGAAAATCTTTGCATTTGTTTGTGTCTTCTTTCGTCAAAGTCTTAGAGGTTTCAGAGTACAAGCTTTTCACCTCCTCACAGTTAAATTTTATTCCTAGGTATTTTATTCTTTTTTGATGCTGTTGTAAAGGGGATGGTCTTCCTTCCTGCTACTCCATTATTAGTGTATAGAAGCACAACATATTGCTGCATATTAATTTTGTGTCCTGCAACTTGAGTGATTTCATTTATTACTTACTCTTGTCTTTAGGGTTTTCCTTATATAGTATCCTGTCATCTGCAAATAGTGACAATTCTACTTCCTTTCCAGTTTGGATGTTCTTTATTTCTTGTCAGATTGCTGTGGCTAGGACTTCAGTACTCTGTTGAATAAAAGTGGGGAGACAGGATGTCCTTGTCTTGTTCCAGGCATTAGAGGAAAAGCTCTCAAGTTTTCCATAGTGACTGTGATGTTAGCTGTGGCTTTGTCATATGTGTCCTTTAGTATGTTGAAGTGTGTTCTAAGCCCCCTTTGTTGAGATCATGAATGGATGGATCATGTTTGATCATGAATGGATGTTAAAGTTTGTCAAATGCTTTTTCTTCCTCTACTAGAATAATCATAAGGATTTTATCCTTCATTTTCTTAATGTGGTATATCCTGTCGATTCATCATTTGAATAGATTCTTGAATTTGGTTTGCTACATTTTCTGGAAGATTTTCTCACCTACATTCATCAGGGATATCTGGCCTGTAGTTTGTTTTTTTTTTTTTTTTTTTTAACAACAGTTATTATCTCTTCCTTAAATGTTTCATTTCANTACTGATTCAGCCTCATTACTACTGATCGATGTGTTCAAACTTTGTTTCTTCCTAATTCACTTTTGAGAGATCGTAGGTTTCTAGGAACTTACCCATTCATTTTATGTTGTCCACTTTATTGCTATGTAATTCTTTTTATTTCTGTCATGTTGGTTATTATTTCTCCCCTCTCATTTCTGGTTTTATTTGAGTACTCTTTTTCTTTTGATGAGTCTGGTTAAAGGTTTATCAATTTTGTTGATCTTTTCAGAGAAGTAGCCCTGGATTTCATTGACTTTTTTTTTTTCTGGGTTTTTAGTCTATTTCATTCTTGCCCACTCTGATCTTTATTTCCTTCCGTCTACTAACTTTGGTCTTTGTTGCGTTCTGTTGATTTTTCCTTTACTAGTTCCTTTAGTCATAGGTTAGATTATTTGGGACTTTGCTTGTTTCTTGAACTAGGCCTGAATCCCTGTAAACTTCCCTCTTAGAATTTCTGTGGCTCAAAGATTTTGAATCATTCTGTTCCCATTTTCATTTGTCTCTCTATATTTTTTCATTTCCTCTTTGAATTTTTTGTTGACCCATTCGTGGTTTACTTTCCATGTGTTTGTGTCTTGGCAGTATTTTTTTCTTGCAATTGATTTGTAGTTACCTACCCCTGTGGTCAGAAAAGAGGCTTGATATGATTTCAGTCTTGTTAAACTTGTTGAGACTTGTTTTTGGCCTAACATGTGATCTGTCTTGGAGAATGTTCCACATGCACAGGGGAAAACGTGTGTATACTGTTTTGGGGTGAAACGTTCTGGTTACGAAATTTTTTAATGTAAATTTGTATTTGGACAACCATGTTTGTACACTTATTGACATAAAAATAACAAGATACATCTACATAACTGTCGAGGGCATTTTTAAACCTGTATGGAGAGTAGGATGACTGGCTGCTGGAAGAAATTGTGGTGACAAAAGCCCTGTGCAGTGAATTTTAATTTGAGAGTTACCAGAGAAATATAATTTACAAGATAATCAAGAATGTAAATAGATTCTCTGTGGGGTCGTTGTCTGATTGCAGACATATATTCATCTCTATTGAAATGACATCATAAATACATTCTAATGAGAGAATTAATTGGGGTGAGATGTACATGCATAACTTCAAGAAAAGCACAGTATGTATTGTTACCGATATATAAATCGACAGCCAACTGCTAAAATGAGTAAACTGTGTATTGGTGGTTAAGCTTTAAAACAACTCACCTTGGAACTCAGTGAGTATTCCATTGGTCTTGTATGGGGGTGATGTCCCCCTACCTGCTTTATAAATAATGTGTCCCCAAAACCTAGCATGATGGTGAACTTTAAAAGGCATTGGCATAGATGCTCTTCAATATAAGAAAATAACTCTTTCCCAGCCTCTAGCAAAAGTATGCCCTAATACCCCTGCGACCATGACATGAATTAGGAAAAGTTCTCTCTAATTCAACACCTCAAACATCAGTTTTTCAAATACTTGGTATTTTACTTGGTTTCTGGCCAAGATCCCTCTTTTGAGCTATTTTTGAACCTTTAGGAGTAAAAACTAGTCCCTTGAAATCACGTTTGTTATTGAGCTTAGTAGAAGATTTATGTATGTCACCTGTTTGTTCAGGAGAAGGGCACTTGTGTGGCTCATTTAATCCTTGCCTAGTAAAAGACATTGCAAAAGACCTCCTTGGAAATGCAAACTATGGTCATTGAAATTACTAAACTCGATAGGACAAATCCTAGGGACCCCTGGCTGGATCACTTGGTTAAGCCTGACTCTTGATCTGGGCTCAGGTCATGATCTCATGGTTCATGAGATTGAGCTCCATGTCTAGCTCTGTGCCAACAGCGCAGAGCCTGCTTGGGATTCTCGCCCTCTCTCTCTCTCAAAATAAATAAACTTAATTTTTAAAAGTAGGACACATTCTAGACTTTACCCCATCAGAGAAGACAAGAGCATTAAAAGAAATATACATGAGCCATTAAGAGAAAGGGAGAATTTACCACAAGGCTTCAAAATATATCTAGCATGCACTTCAGAGAATAACATGGAGGAAACGGCAGAGAAGCAGTATTTGAAGTCACAATAGCAGAGAATCTTCCAGAGCTGAAGAAGGATAGGAGTCTTTAAGGAAATGGTCCCCTGAGCAAAATTTCTAACATCTGGGAAGGCAAGGAAAGGGCCTCTGTAGAGCAATTGGTATTCTTTACAGCCCAGCTTTGGGAAGTCCTGGCAGATTCAAATGAGCCTTTTTTGGCTTTCACTGGAAAACACAAAAACAGAAGTGTAATATGTTGTATTACCAAGCCATGTTTTCTGAACAAAGGCACTTAAAAAGAACTCGTAAAAAGACAGCTCCTTGGACAGCTAGATCCAGAAGATCAAGATACCAAGGAAGACCTCTCTCGTCACAGAAACGTAGGTAAGAAGATGGCCATCGTTTGCTGTACTGCCCTCAGCTCTGCCTCTAAAACTGGTGCTTTTAAGAAGAATCTTGAAGGAGATTTGATGTTAAAAGGTGGGATGAGTTGGGACTTTTCAGCGATGTTGGATTTCCTGTAGTGAAAAACTGCAAGGGGGAGAAAAGGTAATTCCTAACAAATGAAACCCCGTCAACACTGGATGCGGCTTCAGGTTCACGCAAACGTTCAGATGATTGTCAGTTGAGTAGTCAAGAACTGCATCTAATTAATGTCAGCAACTCCATACCTCGGTTCCCACCTAGAGGACTGATGCACAGAGCCTGGCTCAGGGTAAACTTGTTTTGAGAAGCTGTCTTATTATAACTTTGCGCCGTGAAGCAAAGTGCACACACAGCTTTCCTTGCTGTTTCCTGATAGCACATAGGTATAGATAGGATTTCAGTCAAAACATACCAGAGATGATCTTCCTGTAGATTAAAAAGATCATGTACTGATTTCCCACATGACTTGCCACAATTTCCAGAACCCTTGTAAAACTAGGTCCAGGAGAGAGCTTTAAAGAGAGAGAGAGAATGGATTGGATTTTACGTCTTCGATGTGGAGAGGCGGCCTTTTGGAGAACATGCCATCGAGTTACTCCAGCTACAGAACCACAAGAACTCTTTCCTCGCCTAGAAATCCGGTGGCGCGATTATCTTACTTCCTCAAACTGGACAAGGGGAAAACTGATTGTATCTCAGGGCTTTTCTCAGAGATCTAGACCTCCCACATGTGTGGATAAGAAGTTCTCCCAACTGAGGACAGACACCCGTTGTTCACAGATGACCCTTCATTTTATTTGGGTATTTACGGTAGGCAGTCGTATAAGTGTCCTCATTTGGAAATGTAGTCTTGGCATTTCTAAAGCAAGCAGGAAATCTACAGTCTCAGATGTATTTTAAAAAACATAACTGGTTTCAGCATTCAAGCTGAAGAGTTCAAGGACAAAAAGCACAGTGAATGACAGATTATCATTAATGTATGTAAAATAAGAATGGAGTACAGAGACTCACCACATTCTTGGATGTGAAGATTCAGTAACACGAAGTGACTTCTTCTCTGCTGAATCTCTATACACCCAATGTAATTCAAACCCCAAATTTCAACAAGAAGAGCCAAGACCTTTTTAAGGCAGGACAGAGTAGGCGGGCCTACCAGACATTCATTTATTTAAAGTTGCAGTGTGCATGGGAACATAAAAAGAAAGAAACCAGTAGAACAGAGCTCAGGAGCACACTTGTGTATTTATGGGTGCTTGATGGACTGCAGAGCTACCATTAGAAACCAGTGACGAAAAGATGGACCTGACAGTGAAAGGGGCTGGCTTAACTTCTCTATGAGATGGGGAGTAAAATGAGATCATGTCTT
>NW_027532848.1:1312589-1314118 GCF_008692635.1 Crocuta crocuta
TACACTGTAGGTGTAGGGAAGATTTTCTTAAAGCAGAAAAGCAGAACACATAGAGGAATATATTGAAGTTTAAAATCTGTGTACTACAGGCTGCCATGAACAAGTTAAACAGGTATCCAAAGAGACAGAAAGGAGTTAATTGCATCTCTGTTTGTAAGAGTGAAGTTGGAAACAACTTAAATATCCATTGACGGGATAATGTTGTTGACCTACTCAAGCAGGAGAATAATACCTTACAGCAATTAAAACCACCAACTATTATGTATCAACATGGATAAATCTCCAAAACGTGTTGAAGGCAAAATGCAACTCTTAGAATGGTATGTACCTTCTTAAACATAATGTTCTTAAAGTCTAAGAACATGGCAAAATAATGCTGTTAGATTGCATCCCATGAAATGGCCATTTTTGTAGATAAAGAATAGCAGCCAGATACCAACATCTTTGCCAAGTTCAACCTAAGATTTGTGGATACATTCATGGTAATGATAGACCTGTAATTCGGGATGGCATTATCTCTTGGGAACCAGTGGGGAGGAGGGGCTGAGATTCGATATTGAGGAGAGGAAAGCTGCGGCTTTATTTCTTCAAAAAATCTTTGAAGAAAATATGGCGAATGTTAAATTTATTAAAACAGTGTGATGGAATCATGGTTACGCTCTTACTGTGCTGTTACCCGTTGCTGCTGAAAATGTTTGCTTTAAAAAAATAAAAGTGTTGATAGAGGTATAAAAATTGTAATCTCATGGCATTAGGAGGAAATGGGTGTAAAATGACTAAATCCATTGCTGCTTATTCATGTGAATGTGGCACTTAGAAGGCCTTTAGTATAAAATAAAAAGTTGAAAAGCCTCTCCCTCACACACCGGGCGGAAGCTTCCAATTTTATTTTGTTTGATCGTCCTCATAAAAACCATTCATTAAGTACCTCTCTCTTGCTTGCTGTTGTGTTTGGTGGCGGTCAGATGTAGCTCTCTGCCATTTTGTCTGAATTTGGAAGACGATTTGCAACTTGCTGTTTCTTGTTTCCTTTTTTCACTTTTCTGATGCCAACAGAAACCTGCAAGCAGAGTATGACCGTCTCAAGCAGCAGCATGAGCATAAAGGCCTGTCCCCACTGCCGTCCCCTCCTGAAATGATGCCCACCTCTCCACAAAGTCCCCGTGACGCCGAGCTCATTGCCGAGGCCAAGCTACTGCGTCAGCACAAAGGCCGCCTGGAGGCCCGGATGCAGATCCTGGAAGACCACAACAAGCAGCTGGAGTCGCAGTTGCACCGGCTCAGGCAGCTGCTGGAGCAGGTGAGGCCCGCGGCTCCACAAAGTCCGCCTTCTCGCGTCCACCACACCAGCAACTGGGACACGCCGTCCTTTGTAGAACTGCCAGAAGTAGCGATTGGTTGAGTACTTCGTAGGTGCCTGGCAAAGTGCTGCCTACTGAGGGCTACCAGAAGAGGAGGGAAACCACTCTGTCTATGTATAGGTGTCCAAGGTGGTTTCCTACGGAATTTGTTTCTTTGAGCGACTTAAA
>NW_027532848.1:1314175-1332029 GCF_008692635.1 Crocuta crocuta
GAAAAAGTACTGGAAGGTTTCCACCGGTCTCCTAAAAGTGAATGGAAACCGTGCCCTCTCGAAATGGGGCTCCTTTTTTTTTGATTGTCTTATTTTCCCGTGTAGCTTTCGATTTGTTTCTTTTTGAGAGAGACAGAGCTTGAGTGGGGGAGGGGCCGAGAGAGAGGGAGACACAGAATGTGAAGCAGGCTCCGAGTTGTCAGCACAGGGCTCAATGCGGGGCTCGAACTCCCGAACCGCTAGATCATGGCCTGAGCCGAAGTCAGACGCTTAACTGAACCACCCGGGGACCCCTGTTGCTAGTTCTTAACAGCCTCATTTTGGAAACCTCCATTGAAAACCTAGCGAGACAGTGCACTGTGGTAGGCCCTACCTGCACGGGTTCTGGGCTTTGTGGGAATTTTGAAGTTTGAGATGTGTTCTCTCCAAATACTGCACAAAACTATGCATTCTCCACTACATCTTTGTGGTCTCACATGGTTTCCCCATTGTCACATCACCTTCTAAGTCCTCCAGTTACTGGGTCTCATGATTTTAGAGATCTTGTTCCAAAGGCGATGTCATTCATTTTCAAATGTATAAGGGGGTACAATTCAGATACAAAGACACTATCTGTGCAGCTTATCAACAGCCAAATTTGGGAAGTTTCTAAGTAAAAAAGGTTATAATTTCTGAGTCCTATGTACAGTCATTTTAAATGTATACATTTGAGTGTTTATTATGAAAACTAATTCTGTTTTCTGTTGGATACCGCAGCCCCAGGCCGAGGCCAAGGTGAATGGTACAACGGTGTCTTCTCCTTCTACCTCTCTTCAGAGGTCAGACAGCAGTCAGCCCATGCTGCTCCGGGTGGTTGGCAGTCAGACTTCAGAATCCATGGGTAAGTGTCTGTCTTAGCTACTCCTGGAGCTTGTCTTCAGGGCTGGAGATGGTCACCTGTCTGCTCAGGTCATCAGCTAAATCACCTAATGTCCACTGTGTACAAGGTACCATCATAAATGTCTTAGGTACAGAGATGAGTCACATAGTCCAAGTCCCCTCAACGGGTCAGCCATTCTGTCCATTACTCAGAACAAGGTCATGTAGGGGCGCCTGGGTGGCCCAGTTGATTGAGCATCAGACTCTTGGTTTTGGCTCAGGTCATGATCCCACAGTCATGGGATCGAGCCCTGCGTCGGGTTCTGTAATGAGCCTAGTGCTCGCATGAGATTCCCTCTCCCTCTCTCTAAAACTTAAAAAAAAAAAAAAGAAAAAGACAGTATAAAACATAAGTTTCATTCATTTTGGAGAACAGAAAAGGCTTTACCATGAATTAGTATCTGTGAACAGTTTTGAAGAGTGAAGAAGGAATAATGTTAAGTGAAGATGAAGACCTTGGGCCAAGGCCACAAAAGACCCCAGAGTCCACTGCTGTAGAAAAATCAGGCCCAAGCAGAAGGGCAGGAGATAACGTTGCAGTGGCAGGCTGGGATCACAGTTCTGTGACAGGAGTGTGGGGCAAAGGTGTTGGACTCACGTTGGTCAGTGCGGGGGAGCTTACCGGGTACGAAACGGCTCAAAAGCTGTATTCTTGGAGCTGCATCTGTCTCAGAGGGAAACACAAAAGGCCAGGTTATGGGAGTTCAGAGTCTAGGCGTGAGAGACAGCAGAGACGGGTAGGAGGACGGGACTGGCAGGCTAGGATTGGAAACTGTGGCGCCTGGGGCTTCAGGCCTGACTGGGAAACGAGAGGAAGGCATTTGGTTGGAAGAAGATCGTGATCCTTTCGCCTGGGGACACGCTGTGTTTGCGAAACTGGCACGTCTAGGTCCCGTGCGGAAAGGGGTTGAAGCACAGGTCTGTAACTGGTGTTAAATGGGCAGACTGGGGGATCTGATGGTGCGCTCCACAGAAATGATCGCTGCGGGGCGGGAGCTGGGAAAGTGGGCCCGAAGGTGCTTGGAGCTGGCGTCCTAAGGCANCAGGGAAATAAAAGACAAGGTCATTTTGAAGGTGAGGATGCTTGTGGAACAGTACTAAGGAACAAGAAGGACGGAAGTAAAAGGTGAATCTGTTGAGGGAAGGGTCTAGTGCTCTTCAGCAGTATTCTGTGCCTCAGACTGGGTTCTAAGGAAACTGGAGGGTATGAGGCAGAAATGATGCTAGACTGTCATCAGCCTGCTGCTTATTGGTTTTTTTCTGCCATGCTAGACATTGGAGGGGGAGTATGAAGGCCACAAGCACTTGCTCTGTCCCCCTCCTCTCTCAAGGCCCAGCATGAGGCAGCTCCCATGTTTGAGGTTTCCTTTTCCTGGGTCTAAACTGGTTATACTTGACCCTCTTGATCTTACCTGTGGCTCCTTGATCCCTCACACTTAAAGCTCTGGGATCCTGGTGCGTTGTCAAATTCATTTTATACTTAAGATGTTCCATGATCATAGCATACAGAGGCCAAGTGCCCAACCAAAATGAGCGGGACAAAAAGGAAGGAATGTGACTGAGTTCTGTGGTGATAAGGGACCATGGTCCAGAAAATTTGAAAGTTGGACATGATAAAACGCTTTCAGGCGATGCCGAAGCGTAAGACCTCACCTGGTGGTGAGCTGCTGCTACTTGGAGACCTTTGAAGGCTGCTTTGCGTGGGGTTGAGGAGACCCAGGTTGCTGAGCTCATCAGATGGTAGTGAGGTTCGAAATGAAGAGGGAAAGAGGGCCAATGAAGCAAATCGGATGAACTTTAAGAACCTCAAGCAGTGGGCAAAGTCCTATGTTCCTCCAGAAAAGTCAAATCTTGTAGGAAAGCCCAGTTTCTGGTCTTTTGTGAAGGAAGAGACTGTGTGAAGTGGTTTTCCTGGCTTGGTTACACCGCAGTGATTTAGGGCAGTGTCAGCATCAGATTCCCTTTGTCCCTGTGAGATCTGAATGCAACTGATGGCCTGTTATGACCGAAAGTGATAGTTCAGCATATGAACAAATACACGCCTTTGAAAAGCCTATAAACTCCCAAAACAATGGAGGTTGTGTGCCTTTCTTGTTATTTCCCGCTGCAGGATTTGCCCTCCCTTTGAAGTCATAAGCAAAGCGTGTGAAACTGAGTTGTATATTTTTAACAAGTGAGATTCAGAGCCCTGGGTGCTTAAAAGCATTAATTATTTAGGCCTGTCAACACTGGCAAAGGGGAAGTGTCCAGAAAGCACCCGAATTTATTAGTCACATCAGGTTGTGGTCCTGATGATTTATAGAGCAGAGAGGGTTGGGGCAGAGGTGCTATATGTGGGTGAGTTAGGCTAACTGGCTAGTATAAAGTGGATTGGCTGCGGTGGTGTTTTTCCAACTCTGTAAGTCAGCTGCACTTAAGGAAAAGAAAACCTCAACCGTCTTCTTGAAGGTAAGTGAGTGCAGCATGATTCCTTGTGCTTTGACTGTCTGAGCTGTGAGCAGGCCGGGATTTACAGACCCATACTGCAAAGATACTCTCCCACGTACCTCCTCAAGTGTGGGTGACATCATACCGGGTGGCCTCATGAGTTAGAGTGCTTCCTCAAACCACCAAATACTTAGCACTGTAAGTCTCTGCATACCATATGTGGCTCACTACACCTTTTTGTACTGGGACAACATCATGCAGCTTACACTGTATTGGAAAAAACAAAAATTAACAAAGTCTATCTGCTTTCGTGAGCTACATATACAGGGGTCTGTGCCTTAGTAACAACAACTGACGGCTCACGTCCCCTACCTTCTTCCTCATCTTAACATCTGTCAAGAGGTTCCCTAGCTTCCTATGTAGAATAATTTCAGAGTATGGCAGAATTGGAGTTAACTGAACACTTTGCCAGGTTTGCTTTATGTATCTGTATTGACCTATTTATACATACAGTAATATACATAGTTGAAATATCCCCAGTTCTGCCACTAATAATCTTTATAGCTTTCTTTTTTCATTCAGCATCCAGTAAAGGGTCACATGTGCATTTAGTTGTCATTTTGTTCTAATCACTTATGATCTAGAACACTTCCCCAGGGTTCCTTTCTTATCTAATTTTTTTTTCAAATTGTTATACTAAAAAATGCACACATGTATAGGTCTGAATTAGTTTCGACATATGCATCACCCATGATATCATAACCACAAACAAGGTCCTAAGTATGTTCATCACCTACAAAATCAACCGTTTCCTACCTTCCCTAGCCAAGCCCCACTACCACCCATGCAATCATCAAGGTCGGTCTGATTCTCATAAAAAGAGCACCACTGTTCATGTGAGCTGCTCCTGTCAAGATTTATCCCTCATCACGTGATACAGCAGACTCCACCTTCCTCCCCGGCCCAGATGTGTGCTACCTTCAAACGCCATCCCTTTGTCATGGCCGCTAGAGCCCGTGTTCTCCACATGGAGCCTGCTGTGACACCAGTCCCCTCGAGCCTGTGCACATTTCCTTTTCCTTAACCCAAAATAATGCCATCCCTTCTCCGTCGTTTCAGGGAAGCTTATCACGCTTCATCTTTTATCATCTATTCTGCTGCTTTCTCGGACCTACAGCTTGAGCCCCGTCTATGCAAAAGAAACACTTGTTTCATGAAAGCAGGCACAACACATCTTTGTGTAGACATAGAAATAATCCACACACTTAACAGGTTAAAGATGGTAATAGAAGAGTCCTGAAATTGCCTCCTCCCACACACACCCCGAATCTGTAGCTGCATCCAGGATGATTCCCTCTGAAAGAAACCCAGCACATACCAGGGACTTCTACACAGATGAGGCAAAGGGGCGGGGAACAACACCCACCCCACACTGAAACTGGTAGGAGAGGCTGAGACACAACACAGTGCCATCATCAACTCCAGCCCCGGTGTGGCAACATACAACCAGAAAGGAACTCACAACTTTGAGCTTCTTCCTGAAGAGAGCTTTGAACCCTGCATCTGATGCCCCAGCTTTCAAGATTTCTGCCTGAGATGGGCCCCCAAAACATACAGCTTTCAATCCAATGTAGCCACGAGGTTGTAGTGAACTAAGAGATAGTACTTAATGGGCTCACACGGACTCACCATGGCTAACCCCCCAGGGCTCAGCTCAGGGGCAGCAGAGTAAAATACACCCATGCTGTCTTCCAAGAGGCCTCTTTATCATAAAAGCTTCAGCCTGATGTGTAGGCTTCTAACTTAATACACACATAGGGGCCACCTGAAATACTGTCCAGAGACTATGGCGGCTGCCATCTTCCTGCCCTCTCGCCTCCTCCCTCCGGGTCACATGGGATCTCTTGGAAAGGAGAATGTCCACACATCTGATGCTCTGGTTTTCGTGGCTGCCACCAGGAGACACGAGCTCAATCATCCGGCTTCGGTAGCCAGGAGGGCTGGTGTTCACAGGTTCAGTGGGATGGTAACAAGCAAACCAAAAAAGGAAATGGATGTCCCTTAGGGCTCAGAGCCCAGGGAACAGACACCACCTCCTAGTCTTGTCCTGAACACGGTAGATCTGCACACTTTAAAAGCTGCTGGCTGAGATCCTCCCCTTTGGGACACTGACCGGTCTCGGCCTGCCCTCAACTACTGGGTGTCACTAAGAAGCAAGAAAGCTGCTTGGACAAATGCAAATGTTTCAGAGACACCATGAGCTAGGGCAGAGCTGAAAGAGAAGGTTCATCTACAAGAATTTTAAACCAATCCAAGACTGAGAGAGGTGGCTCTTTTACCCGGTGCCAAGGAAAATGAAATGGGTTATGTTGCAAAGCAAAGAACAACGTAAAACATCAAAAAAGACATTAATGAAATGGAGATGAGTGATTTTACTGACAGAATTCAAAACAGTGGTCAGAATGATGCTCATCATGGTCCAATGAACAATGCCTGTAAGGTGAAAACTTTAACAAAGAAAAAAGAAGACAGTACCCAGTTGAAA
The DNA here is from genome assembly GCF_008692635.1 of Crocuta crocuta. Lineage (NCBI taxonomy): Eukaryota > Metazoa > Chordata > Mammalia > Carnivora > Hyaenidae > Crocuta > Crocuta crocuta. The sequence goes on from NW_027532848.1 coordinate 1,320,066, forward strand.
TCATGAAGGTGAAGAATACAGTAATCGAACTGAAAAATACATGAGAGGGGTTCAATAGCTGATGGCATATATTCAAAGAATGGGTGAGCAATCCAAGACAGGACAGTAGAATCCCATCTATCAGAAGAGCAAAGACAGGAAATGGGCTAACAGACTTTGAGAATACGATCAAGCTGACCAACAGTCACATTACAGGGGTCTCAGAGGAGCAGAGAGAGAAAGAAGGGGTCAGAAAACGTTTCTCCCTTGAGGAAGGAAACAGACATCCTGATTCACGAGCCCAGAGAGTTCCAAGTAAGAGGAATTAAGAGACCGACACATTATAATTAAATTGTCAGAAGATACAGACAAGGAGAGAATCTGAAGCAGCCAAGAAAATGTGTTAAGTACAAGGGAACCCATATAAGACCATCCGATTTTTCAGCACCAACTTTGCAGGTTAGAATGGAGTTTAATGATATATTCAAAGTGTTGAAAGAAAAAAAACGGCCACTCACAAAGCTCTATTCAGCAAAAGTGTCCTTCAGAAGTGAAGCAAAGATAAGAGAGTTTTCCAGACAAACACCATCAGGCCAGTCTTAACCAGAGAGGTCACAGAGGCTTCCTTAAGCTGAAAGGGCACTAATTAGTGACAGGAAAACATAGGACAATATAAACCTCACTGGTAAAGGTAAATACATAATTACATTCAGAATAAGGCTGTCATGGTTAAAAGACAAAAGTACTAAAATAACTACAATAATTTGTTAGTGGATGAACTAGATAAAAAGATATAAATTGTGACATCGAAAGCATAAAATGTTGAGAGAGGAGTCAAAATGTTCAGTTTTAGATTCCATTCAAACTAAGTCGTTATCAACTTAAAATGGACTATTACACATAGATTTTATGCAAGCCTCATGGTAACCACAAAACAAAAACTTTAGGTAGACACACAAAAGATAAAGAAATCAAGGCACATGACTACAGAAGATCAAACCACAGAGGAAGAGAGCAAGAGACCAAAGGAAATACAAAGTAGCCAGAAACCAATTTTGAAAGTAAGTACNAGGCTCTGCACTTGCCAGCACAGAGCCCGATGCAGAGCTTGAACCCCCCAAAGCTGTCAGATCATGACCTGAGCTGAAACCAAGAGTCTGAGGCTTATCTGACTGAGCCACCCAGGTGCCCCTGAAATATGAAAATAGACTGAAATCTCCAATCAAAAGACATAGTGACTGAATGGATTAAAAAAAAAAAAAAGACCCCACCCCCCACTACNATGCTCACTGAAAAGATGACTGAAAAAGACCAGCACCTTGTGATTTCACTCAGATGTGGAATCTAAAAAACACAGTAATTGAACAAAAAAGAAGAGTCACACTGATAAATACAGGGAACTGATAGTTGCCAGAGAGGAGAGGGTAGGGGATTGGGCAAAATGGGTGAAAGTGAGTGGGAAATAACAGGCTTCTGGTTATGGGATGATTAAGTCAAGGAATAAAAGGCACAGCACAGGGAATGTAGTCAATGATATCTTAATAGCATTGTATAGTGACAGATGGGAGCTACACTTGTGAGCATAGCAGAAGGTACAGCAAAGTTCAGTGACTGTATTGTACACATGAAACTAATGTGACCTTGCATATCAACTATATTCAGAATTTTTAGGAACTCCCATCTATATGCTGCCTATAAGGGACTCACTTCACATGTAAAAGGACACATGCAGATTGAGAGTGAAGGGATAGAGAAGGATATGCCACGGAAATGAAACGAAAACAAAGCTGGGATGTCTCTTCTTCCATCAGACACAATAGGCTTTAAAACAAAGTCTGTCCTAAGAGACAAAAAGGGCACTAGGTAATAATAAGGGGTCAGTCCAACAAGGGGATAGGACATTTGTATATATTTATGCACCCAACATAGAAGTACCACAATACAGAAAGCAAATGTCAACAGACCTAACGGGAGAAATTGACAGTAATATAGTAACAGTAGGCGACTTTAATATCCTACTTCTCATTAATGGATAGATCTTACAGACAGAAAATCAGTAGGCAAACAATGGACTTATAAATGTTACCTTAGACCGCATAGATTTAAGAGATTATATAAACATTCCACCCTGAAACAGAACATACACTCTAAAGCATAATTGGAACAATCTCCAGGATCGATTCTATGTTCAAGGCCACACACAAGTTTTAGTAAGTTTAAGAAGATTGACATCAAGCATCTTTTCTGACCACAGTGTTCTGAAACTAGAAATCAGCTACAAGAAGAAAACTAGAAAATTCACAAATAGGTGATTAAACAACAAGCACGTGAGCAACCAGTGAGTCGAAGAGAAATTAAAAGCATACCTTAAGGCAAATCAAAGTGGAAACAACATACCAACATTTATGGGACAGAGCAAAGGCAGTTCAAAGAGGGAGTTCACAGTGATAAATACTTAAATCATGACACAAGAAAAGTCTCAATGTAACTTTACAGTTCAGGGAACTAGAAGAAGAAGAACAAAGTCCAAAGTTCAGAGAAGGAAGGAAATCAGAAGATCAGAGTGGAAATAAAGGGAATAGAATAAAAAAAAAAAAAGCAAAATCAATGAAACTAAGAGCTGAGTTTTTGAAAAAATAAAAATAGACATTTAGCTACACTTACCACAAGAAAAAAAGGAGTCAATTAAAATTAGAAATCAGGGGCACCTGGGTGGCTCAGTTGGTCAAGTGTCTGACTTTGGCTGGGTCATGATCTCACTGTTGATGAGTTGGAGCCCCGCATCAGGCTTTGTGCTAACAGCTCAGAGCCTGGTTCGGATTCTGTCTCCCCCTCTCTGTGCCCCCTCCTGCAATCACACTGTCTCAAAAATAAATAAATACTAAAAAAAATTTTTAAACATTAGAAATCAAAGAGGAGATGCAGTAGGTGTTGGGGATTAAGGAGTTTACTTGTTATGATGAGCACCACTGATGTATGGAATTGTTGAATCACTGTATTGTACACCTGAAACGAACATAACACTGTATAACAGTAAAATTAAAACAAGAAAAGGAGACGTTAAAATAGATTGCACTCAATACAAACGATCATAGACACTTAAGAACAATTATATGCCAACCACCTAGACAACCTAGAAGAAATGGATGGATAAATTCCAAGAAACCTATAACCTACAAAAACTGAATCTTTTTTAATTTTTGAGGGAGAGAGAGAGAGAGAATGAGTGGGAGAGGGACAGAGAGAGAGGGAGACAAAGAATCCGAAGCAGGCTACGAGCTGTCAGCACAGAGCCCAATGTGGGGCTAGAACTCACAAACCGCGAGATCATGACCTGAGCTGAAGTCAGGTGCTTGACCAACTGAGCCACCCAGGGGCCCCTACAAAAACGGAATCTTGACAAAATACAAGATCTGGAAAGACCAGTTACTATTAAGGAGATTGAATTAGTAATGGCAAACCTTCCAACAAACAAAAGTCCAGGACCAGATAGCTTCTCGGGTGAATTCTATCGAACATTTAAAGAGTTAATACGTGGCCTTTTCAAACTTCCAAAACATTGAAGAGGCAGGAACACTTCCAAACTCATTTTACAAGGGTAGCATTACCTTGATACCAAAACCAGACAAGGATGCCACAAGAGAAGAAAATTAGAGGCCAAATAACCATGATGAACATGGATGCAAAATCCTCAACAAATGTTAGCCAAATTCAACAATAGAATAAAAGGATCATATACCATGATCAAGTGGGATTTATTCCAGGGATGCAAGAATGGTCCAGCATCTGCACATCAGTATGACACATCAGTACCATGGAGGATTAAAATCATACAGTCATCTCAGTAGATGAAGAAAAAGCATTTGACAAGATGCAACATCCATCCACGATAGAAACTACTGACAAGTGGGCATAGAAGGAACGTACATCAGCATAAGAGAGGCCATATGGAACAGGCCCACAGCTAACATCCAACATCATACTCCACGGTGAAAACCTGAAAGCTTTTCCTCTGGGACAGCGAACACCACAAGAGTGTCCATGCTCACAACTTTGATCCAACATAGTATTGGAAGTTGTAGCCAGAACAATCATTTAAGAAAAACCTAAATGAAGGAGAAAAAATGATCTCAATTTGTAGACAATGTGTTTTATATAGAGGAAAGCCGGAAGACTCCCAAACTACTGGTAGCACCAATAACTGAATTTGGTAAAGTTTCAGGATGCAAAACCAATATACAGAAACCTGTTGTGTCTCTACTCTAATAACAAACTGTGAGACAGAGAAATTAAGTCAACCCCATTTAACATGAAAAAATAAAATACCTGGGAATACATTTAATGAAAGTGGTGAAAGATGTGTACAGTGAAAACTATCGGACACTGATGAAAGAAGATGCCAACAATGGAGAGCTCTTTTATGCTCATGGTAAATATTGTTTACGTATTGTGTTACATATTGTTTATCACAATCCCAATGGCATTTTTCACAGAAACAGAACAATCCTAAAATAGGCATGGAACCACCGAAGACCCCCAGGCAGTCTTGAGAAAGAACAAAGCTGGAGGCATCATGCTTCCTGATCTCAAACTATATTACCAAGCCATAGTAATCCAGACAACATGGTTTTGACATTTAAAAACAAACAGAAAGACCAATGCAACAGAGTAGAAACCCCAAAAATAAACCCATGCATATATAATCAATTGATTTGCAACAAAGGAGCCAAGAATATACAATGGGGAAAAGAAAGTTTCTTCAATGAATGGTGTCGGGAAAACCAGATATCCGCATGCAGAAGAACCAAGCTAGGGTATGATCTTGTACCATGCACAAAACTCAAAATGGATTAAAGACTTGAACATACGACATGAAACCATAAAATTCTCGGAAGAAAACATAGGAAGTTAAGGTCCTTGCCAACTGCCTCAGCAGGAACTTTTTAGATTTAGCACCAAAAGCAAAGTTAACACAAGCAAAAACAAACAAGTAGGACTACATTCAACTTAAAACCTGCACAGCAGAAGACACCATCAACAAAAAAGGCAACCTATGGAATGGTAGAAAATATTTGCAAATCCTTTATCTGACAGGAGGTTATTAACCAAAATCTATGAATTCCTACAACTCAATAGAAAAAAATTTGATTTTAAATAGGTAGAAGAGGTAAATAGACATTTTTCCCAATGTTTATGTCCAAAAGGTACATGAAAAAGTGTTCAACATCACTCATTACCAGGGAAATACAAATCAAAATCACAACGAGATTTCACTTCACACCCATTAGAATGGCTGTTATCAAAAGGACCGGAGATAAGTGTTGGTGAGGATGTGGAGCCAAGGAAACTCTTCGGCATAGCGGGAGGAATGTAAACTTGGGCAGCCACTATGGAAAACAGTATGGAGGTTCCTCAAAAATTTAGAAGTTCAAGTACTACATGATCTAGTAATTGCAGTTCTGAATATTTACCTGAAGGAAGCATAATCACGATCTCTGAACCACCATGTTCACTGCAGCATTATTCATAATAGCCAAGACATGGCATCAACCTTAATGTCCAATGATAGATAAATGGGTAAAGAAAATGTAATATGTATATATTTTTTCAATGAAATATTAAACAATCCAAGACAATAAAATTCTGCCATTTGTGACAACATGGATGGACCTTGAAGATATGATGCTAATAACGACACTAAGTTAGAAAATGATAAATACATGGTCTCACAAGTGAATTCTGAAAAAAAAAAAAAAGGAAACTCCTAGGTACAGAGAACCAGATTAGTGATGGCCAAAGGCAGGGTTAGGCAAAAGGCAGAAACTTCCATTTGTAAGATAAGTAAGTTTTAGGGATGTAACATACAGCGTGGAGACTACAGTGAGCAGTATTGGATTGTATACTTGAAAGTGGCTAAGTGAGTAGATCCTAAAAGTTCTCATCACAAGAAAAAATGTATAGGTATTTTGGTGATAAATGTTAACTACATTATTACAGTCATCAATTTGCAATAATACATATCTTAAATCATTATGTTGTACACCTGAAAAGGAATGTTATATGCCAATAAAAATAAACTTCAAAGAATATTGGCGATCAATGTCAGTACGTTTCACTGTATCATTCACAGTATTGAATGTCCCCCTTTCAACATTGACCAGCTAATCATCGGCGTCATCACTGGATACCAGAATCTATTTTAAAACTTACACAAAGCAATTGTATTTAAAAATGAAACCAGCTACCCTAAAGCCTAACTTAAAATAAGTGATTGAAACTAAATATCAAATACTGGATAATTGTTTTTTCTTTTGAAAAACTGGAGAAAGGAAAGATAGAGGCAATCAGGTAATCCTACACAAGTTGGAAACTAGTTCAGGACATAATGGGATTTAGAGGAGTAATCTAAAGAAAAATAAGAGTGGGCCTAGTTGTTTGTATGCAGCCCCCCTTTTAAGAGAAAATACTTGTCTAATACATCACTTCTATTCGATAAAGAGAAAGTATGCTTAGGTATCAGCAAAATCGCAGATAAAAGGATTTGGAGGTCTTTTCAGCATAAGCTACATCGGTTCCGGCTGGCCACTTTATTTTGTTTATTTTAGAGAGTGCACACAAGCAGGGGAGGGACCGACAGAGACAGAGAATCTGAAGCAGGCTCCACACTGTCAGCGCAAAGCCCAGTGCACGACTCAAACCCACAAACCATGAGATTATGACCTGAGCCAGAGTCGGATGCTCAACCAATTGATCTGCCCCGGGTGCAGTCATTTTTTAAGCAAGTAGAACCATGATCATTTCAGTTGAGGAAAGGGAATTGAGTCAGATGGGCTATTCTGCTTTCAAGGAAAGCCTAAAACCATGGAGAGTTTCAGAATTTAAAAAATATTCAAAACCAACTTTACCCTGTCTTATTTTGAAGCGTTCCTTGTTTTAAATGTTTCATTCATTTTGTTGGACCAACTTCAGACAAGCTATGGAGGCTATAGCTAATAATTCAAAAAGGATTTTGTTTTACATGTTTTTCGGAATCAGCGTGGAGTAGAATCTACTTGAATCATTAATGTTAAAGCACTTTCATTTACTAAGTATGCAATCCCTTGACCATTAGCAATATGCTGTTTGAGCAGGCAGTGCAACAGTATAGTAGGAATAAGGGCTGGCCGCATTCCTAGGGTGTACAGCTGGGACGTAATGTTTTCTTGTTAAATAGCTGCCTTTTGTGGGGGTGGAGGGGAGAGCCTGTGATCACCGGTGTTGTTAAACACATTTTTGGGTTGCTGTTAAAGGTACACATCAGTATAGGATTAGAAGATGTATAAATACTTGCGGCTTGCTGATTTGATATCTTACAACAGTATACATCGTTCACACATCTCTTGCTGTGTGACAAAATAATTACAAAATTCTCAGGTTACCTATTTCTCATTCATACACCTCTTGCTTGGCTGGAGTTCTGCTGCAGCACATCTAGGCTTGACTCCAACTTGTAGGTTAGGCTCGGGTCTGTCCCACCGATCTCTCATCCTTCTTGGATGAGCAGGCTCTCTGGGCCATGTGCTCCTTACAGCACATCAGCACAAGGGAACAAGCCCTACAACCCAGGGACATTACAGACCGCTCCTTGTATCTGCCAACATTCCACTGGCCAAAGCAGGTCACATGACCAAGTCCTACCTCCTAGGCCAGGAACGCATGCTCCCCCGAGTACTTGTTCGCTCCGTTCTGTCTACACTGACCTTCTTGCTGTTGGAGCAAGCCAGTCACACTCCCCTCTCTTGCATTTGCTGTTCTCATATATACATGAGTCATGCCCTCATGTTCTTAAAGGTTTTGCCCAACTGCACCTCATCAATGAAGGCTTCCAAGACTCCCCTTTCTGAAGGTTCCTCACTCATCCTCTCTTGGGAAGGTTTATCACCATGTGATGTACCTGTAGGACTTGTTTATTTGTTTAGACTGTGTACCTTCCCATAGGACCGTGAGTTCCATGGATACCGGGCTTTTATGTTGTTGATTGCTGTATCCCCAACACTCAACAACAGCGCCTGGCATACAGTTGGCTCTTGATAAAGGTTTGTAATAAATAAACTCACTGTGTGGTAATTTGTATGGCTCTTTTTTTAGACACTTAAAATCTGGCTCAATATCAAAGTCCAGTGGTGTTACTCGAATTTCAGGTATCGTTTAGCAGTTTTTAACTTTTCCAGTATAACTGACATAGAAAATATTAGTCCTTAAGCATGTTTCAGTGTTGATTCATCTCTACTCAGGCACACATGTGATGACTCTGATTTTGATTCTTCAAAGGGATTAGTTAAGCCCAGAGGACTTTTTACTTAGTGAGGAAATCTTGAGAAAAGAAGAAAACAAGACGATACTTTACTCACATATGTACGATGCAGGATGTACTAGGCACTTGAATAATATTTGAATGGACACCTTCACCTCTATCCTGAAAGTTTTCCGTTAAAGCAAGCCAACGTTAGATTTCTACTTGGACACCTACATTTGAGACTTACAGATGATAGTTTATCTGTAAAGATGACCTTGGTTGACATCGTCATGTTTATGCTTTAAACTCTGATCCCTGAAATAACTCAGGGAGAGGAAGGCTGACCCCATCACTGTAATGTATTTGAATCCTATCACATTACTCCTGAGTTCCTGGAGCTCCAGTATGATGTAATTCACCCATGAGAAATGTTACAAGGCTGCTCAGGAGTATCTCTGTTGGTTCTGATTTCTTCTGTAAGGCGGACTGTCACTTAAGCAGACTTACTGCCATTCAAATGCCTCTTGTTCCACAACTTGGCAAAACGTGCATCAGTAATGGGACAAAGAGGTGTACTCATCTCTGCAACTGTCAGCATCCGGTTCCTACCGGCACGGTTTCATTCATTCCCTCCTCACCACATAATGGTAGTTTGAACTCCCAGGAAAAAAGAAATTAAAGGTGCTCTATTTCATTTTTTGCATTTTTTTTTTAAATATTTTTTATTTATTTCTAGGAGAGAGAGAGAGAGAGAGCGTGAGCAGAGGAGGGTCAGAGAGAGAGGGAGTCACAGACTGAAACAGGCTCCAGGCTCTGAGCTGGCAGTCAGCACAGAGCCCGACGCGGGGCTCGAACCCACGAACCGCGAGATCATGACCTAAGCGAAAGTCGGACGCCCAACCGACTAAGCCACCCAGGCACCCCTCATTTTTTGCATTTCTAAGGGCATTAATATAAGGTGTGTGTGCGTAGATTGGCAGGTAGCTACCGTAACTTCTTTTTATATCTTGTGATCTTAATTTTTCCGCACTTATTTCTTGTCCATAGTATCTGAAAGAGGTTTTCTATGGTATAGCACCATGAGACTCTCAGAAATAGAGGCTTTTTATCTGTCCTCGGCCCGTAAGCCCTCCACTCTGATGTTGATATACAGCCTGACATCCTCCTGGGATAGGATTTTGTCTTCGTGGTGAACCTTGTGCCAAGGATTGTTTGAGCTTACACTTAAAAAAACCCAGGTGAAAACTTAATAATGAATGCAGGATTATAATCGTAAGTGAAGGTCCGAGCGCTACAGACGAAAGGAGATAACGAGCATGTTTTAAGTCATTACATCGCTGGCTGTCTGGTCATTTCCAAGTCAGACGTGAACCTGAGGTTGTCCTTCAGCATCTTCATTAATGTTGATTTGCGGAAGCAAGGGCTCATTTAAGGGCTTGTTTAAGATGGAAGTGACACTGAACAAATAGAGCCTGAACTTAAGATTATGAAAAAATGACTTTCCAGTAACGTTCCGAGTTCCAAGGAATTTTGTGTTCAGTGTAGAAATCTCTCCCTTGCTGCCAAGGCTCTTTGAGGTGTATTCCTGTCACCTGTGACCCATTGGTAGAGACACACAGATGCACAAAATCTCCAAGTGGGCTCCCAATCTCAGACGAGGACTGTCCATCCCGAATTCCTTTTTCTTCCAAAGCCTCCTTCTCCCTTCATATAAACAAATTCTCAAAAATGAAAAAAACACAATTTCCCTTAGAAGCCTCCAAAAACATGGTGATGATACATAAGCCCATGTAAGGAAAGGAACGTTACTCCCCAGTGTCCTCTGTATCCATGGTCCTTAGAATGGTAATATTTCACTCCCGACATAGGTCACGTAGAACTTTTATTTCTGCCTATTTCATTAGACTTTAGAAGTACTTGAGTTTTGTTTTTATCTTTGGTTAAATGTCAAAGTAAAGAGTGGAGAAAACACCTCTGCGTCTCCACTTCTTCCTTACCTTCCTAAAGCGAATACAAAATGTCACATTTCTTTTTGTTGAACAGGCACACTGCAAGTATCTAATTTTTTTATTACGAAGAAAAACATTTCACCTTTATTGATGGGGCATAAGAAACTTACGTCAATTTTATCTTCACTTACAAACAGATAAACTGTTTTCTTCCCCAAAGACCAGAACATAGATAAATCCCTGCGTGGAATTCTTCCCTTGAAGAAGTCATCCCCTATTTATTCAGCTTGAGGGGTTATTTTTATTTGTTATTTATGAGCAAATGGAAATGAATTTAAAATGACCTTTTAAACATTTTTTTAAATTTTTAAAAATGTTTTTATTTTTGAAAGAGAAACAGAGTGCATGTGGGGGGGAGAGAGAGAAATTCTAAAAGCAGGCTCCAGGCTCCAAGCTGTCAGCACAGAGCCCGACACAGGGCTTGAACCCACAAACCGTGAGGTCATGACCTGAGCTGAAGTTGGACGTTTAACTGACAGAGCCACCCAGGCGCCCCTTATTTTATATATTAAAGTAATGCCTGCACCCAATCTGGGGTTCAAACTCATGACCCCAAGATCACCAGGAGTCACATGCTCTACTGACTGAGCCACCCAGGCACCCTGATAATGACTTTTTAAATAGGACTGTGGGCTGTTTCTCTAAGTGTCTCTCTGTGTTCCGTAAACCTAACTTGCCATTATTTGTGCTTGCTTTCCTTAAGGCGAGGAAGACCTGCTGAGTCCTCCCCAGGACACAAGCACAGGGTTAGAGGAAGTGATGGAGCAGCTCAACAACTCCTTCCCGAGCTCCAGAGGTAAGGCCCATGGCGTGCAAGTAACTGACACCTACTGGAATCAGGCCCCTGGTTTCTGTACCCAACTAGCTCGCATATTTTCCATGTTTAACGAAGCGCTTGCTGACAGAGTGCCAATTTGGGATCATTGTGAGAAGAGAGTATTTTTCAGTGTGAAGTTGTGGTTCGGATGACTGACTATGACTGGCTTTGGATTCTGGTTGAATTCAAACACCTGCATCATCGAGATGTCTCTAGAAATAAGAATATCAACTTCTACATTATTTTACTTGCTTTGCACATTCGTCTGAAGAGTTAATTATGAGATAAGATAGCTTATACTTAAGAGCAGTGATGATGTGCCTTTTACAACAACGAAATCCATGCCCTGATGGCACCTTTGCCAGGGGACGCACAGTTGATACACGACACGGTGACGTCCAGGACATGCCCAGTATATGGTTNGTGCCCTTTATATGTTTAAAATGGTATTTTACTCCATTATTTAAATATAGGTACAATGAAATCTTTGTTTACTAGTTTGTTGTTGACTTCACTTTCCTCGATGGAATAGCATGTCTCTAAAGAAAGACATTAATAATATTAATGCCTTTATTTCTCACCATCACTTTGACCTTGTATATTTTGCTCCTCCTATAAAAGCATTTTAGCCCCCCAGATTTCCCCACTAGCCAGTATGAGCTTCAGATGTCTTACTTCATCCAAGGAAGTATTTTGCTCCCATTGTTAGCAGTTAGGAGTATTTATTTTACTTTATTGCTCTGACATAAACCAGCGTCACTGACCCACCTCCCTTCAATGAAGAAAAAGAAGGGTTGCAATCACTTGTAAGCAAATAGATGCAACCCCTAGACAACCTGAAGCGGAGAACTCAAGTCTTTGTGGCCTGGGTTTGGCACCCTTTA
>NW_027532848.1:1332150-1337642 GCF_008692635.1 Crocuta crocuta
TAGATGCCATGGTTCATGAGAAGACCACATGTTGATTTGATGAAAATCAAATGCTTTCCCTTTTACCCTGTCACCTTTTACTGGCACCTAACTTTGTACCACTGGAGGTGTTAGGGATGCAAAGAAATGCCAAATACCTTGCCCTTGAGGTGCTCACGGTCAACTGAGGATATGGACTTCCAAAGTTCACATTACAGTATAGTATTATTGCTCTAGTGGAGAGCCCTAGGTCATGAGTGAATCCCAGGAGCACCCTTCTGGATAAATAAGAGGGGTGAGCCTCAGGCACAGCAAGGGTCTTCCTCAAGATCACACAGCCAGAACTTTGGGCCCCACACGTAGCACACATTTCCTTGACTCCAACCTATCCCTTGAAGGTCACAGATGGAGGCCTCATCCCAGATGCATAAATGGAAAGCTTGCTTACCTGCTCTGTGGGAAGTTGGTGGCTACTTTGTTGATGCCCAGGGCACTTCCTGCACATTTCAAAGAGGAGGGGAGGGAAGGGGAGGCTACAGCAGGGCTCATGGCTCTGCTTCCCTACACACAGCCTTTCTGTACTGGGCCTCTGACCCATCCTAATTATCCTTAAGTTCTTAGCCCCCTCCCCCTGCACCCCCTTTTAGTTCCTGAAGCTACATACCTCACGGGTATGCAAGAAGCCACCTCGAAGAAGAGAACTAGATCTCCTCTGACATATTTGGCAAATAGCATCTCGGATATTAAGTTTACTTCTGTAATGTTGATTTACTTCTATGGAAACTTGGGAACTTTAGGCCACCTAGATAGTGTGTACTTGATCAGTGCTTCGAGAAGCATACCTTCCCCTGAGTGCTAATTTGAGTTCTCAGATATGGGATAAGGAGGTTATGTCTGACCAATTCCCTTAACTAAGTTCCCACTTAATAGTAGGCTGGTAGCCTGAGAGAAGTCATTTGTTTTCCTGAGGAAAGCAACCAAGATCTGGCTGTTCTTTCTGTGATGCTGTTATCTTGACACTGTTTTCTTTCTTTCTCTCTTTCTTTCTTTCTTTCTTTCTTTTTTTTTTTTGCTACTTCCTGCCAAATTAGGCCTTATTCCTGGGCCTCTCCTATTGTGCACCCCTTTCCAGTGTGTGTGGGTTCTTCCCACCACACCACGCAATTTGGACATCATGTACCCAGAGACAGCAGCAGATCCCACACGTTGAGGGCCTCAGTCCCACAGGACTGCCCTTCCCCTTCACTTCGGAGACCAGCTGCAAGTCCAGCTTATCACCTAGGCTTCTGCCCCACCCGCTAGAGATTTAGAAGTTCCAATGACCCACTTCTGGGGTGTTACAGCGGCTCACAGAACTCAGAAATGTTTCCCTCGCTAGATCGCCGCATGTTACAAAAAGGCTAGAACACACTAACAGCCAGATGGAAGAGATGCAGGGGGTGAGGTGTGGGGAAAGGGTGTGGAGGTGCCGCGCTCCCTCCCAGCACCTCCCCTGGTCACCAACGCAAGTTCTCCCGCTCCCTGGGTTTTCAGGGAGGCTTCATTACAAAGGTGTGAGTGATCACATCACTGGCCAGTAGTGATTAAATTCAGTCACCAGGAACCCCCCTCTCCCCGGGGGTCAGGGGGTAGGGCTCAGAGTTCCACCCTGCTAAACCCAGGGTGGGCTTCCCTGGGAACCAGCCCCTACAGCTTAGGCAGTTTCCTAGACTTGCCTCATTAGCATAACCAAAGACACTTTGGTGCCTGTCTTCACTGGAGGGGTCACAGGTTTTAGGAGCTCCGTGGCCCTGAAAGGGGATGAAGACCAAATACCTCTTTCTGAATTTTAAATCACCGGATCACACCTTGTGTTCGTTCCTCAGATTCACCCGGATAAAAAGTCTCGTCATTAGAAAAAATAGAATGGAAAAAATATAGACAGTAGGTTTTAGTGGGAGCATCATAGCATCTAGTAGGTATGTTTAGTTGATATTAAGCAGAAAAGTTTGAGTCCTGGCACCTCGGGATTACAGGTTATCCCAAGTGGAAGGGCCTCACGAGGCAATGGTAGCATTTCTCATGACCAGAACAGTGGCTTTTGACCTTTTTGACCATTATCCATAGTAAGAGAAATATTCTACATCTCAAGCTGGATTAAGGATATAGAATACATTGGATGCGTGTGTGTGGACACAAACGCGTATGTATACACCCAGCATATACATACGCCACACACGCACATGTCTAGTCACACACATACGTACAGAGACCAGAAAAGTTCCGTGCAGCAACATTTCCCATACTACATAGAATTTACACTGTTTCTGTTTTATTGATTTAGAAATAAAATGCTGGTTGCAACCCACTAAATGGAATTTCGGATCCAGTGGTTGAAAAAATACTGATCTAAGTGACGGCAGTTTTCCTTGCCCCGGTGAACATCTTTTTTAAAAGAAAATTACACATATTTGAAAAGTTTGGCCATGGGAGTTTCAGCCGAGACCTTCCTAAGAGCTTAGGGGACACTACTTTTACTCTAAGTCGGCCACCCATGGTCCATTGCTGTGTTAGGATGAATGAAGTTCACGGGTGCCACAGCTGTCTGGGACAGCTGTGTGAGTAACTCAGCACAGATGTCAGAGCCAGAGGGCTGACGCTGAGCGGAAATGCGCTATTAAATGCCACCTCATGGTTCACTTTACCCTGCTAGATAACTGCCCACAGGGGAAAAGGCTTCAATAAAATAAGACGTTTTTCATAAATTTAATGTATGGAGATCGAGGAGTTGCTTTGTCTTTCAAATTTACAACTTTTTTGTTACCGTTAGCCCCAGTTTTGACTTCAGGCTCAAGTCTTAAGGTATCCGCTAATCTTCACCTTGCTTTTTCACCACAAGTACCTGGAAGCCCACAGTGCCTTGTTCATGGCCATTCAGCAAGTGAAATTAGGCTCCAGATCTTCTCTTGGTGGCCTTGCTCAACTGTTACCCGAATTAGTAAAGGCTTACATGTTCCCCCTGCTAGTGAAAAACTGCTAGCCACCACTATCCTGCCTAATAGCCGATATAAATTTCAGGGTGTTCAAGGTGTGAATGTGTGCATGTTTAGCCTGGCGATGGTATCTTTCCTGATGAATCTCCAGGTACACTTAGTTATTCACAACCACTTGAGGGATTTGAGCGGCTCAGTGTGTATTAAACGCAGAGCGGTAGCCAATTTCTATCTAATCTCTCTATCTACCAATAATGTGTCTCTCTATCTGTTAAGTATCTGCAGAAGTTGAATTCTACAGTAATAAAAATCATTATCTACTACAAGACACTTTCTAAATCTCCACCATTATTCTATAAGAACAGTACATAGTTAGAATGAACAATAAACATAATTTAAAAATAAACAATTTAAGTGATTTATCCCTATGTCTCTGAGCATTTCGCAGTCTAACAAAAATGTTTTTATATGTATGTGCATTTACAGCAACAATGCTTCCAGTGGTATGCGAGTAGCTTCTCTAAAAGTGAGGAGCCGCTGTGTACTAATTAATGAATGATAGGATCCAAGATAAGCTCATACTGTTGTAAGACAGTTCAGAGCACAGTTAACAGTGCTATGCAGGTGTTTCTACTGCCTGTACAGTCTCTCACCTGCTGACCTGTGTGCCACATTTTTATCCCCAACATCCATGCCACCCTCTCATAATACCCACTCATCTGTAAAGCCCACATACATTCTGTTAAATGCCTCTAAATTAGCAACCCAACAGCTTTACAAAACTGCCATCTTCTAAAATTTAAGTCTTCTCTGTGGTTCTTTTAGGTGAGAACAGCACAAAGACGGAAGCATTCATGGGTCCCCTTTCAGACACCACTCTGTTTCCTGGCAACTTCCATCCATTTTGAGCTGTTCGTCCTTTCACCACGGGCTAACAAACTATAGCCTAGGAGCCAAACATGGCCCACTACCTGTTTTTATAAATAAAGTTTTATCAGAACATAGCAACACCCATTCATTTACGTACTATCTATGGCTGCTTTCTCACTCCAACGATGGAGTTGGTTGCTACAGAGACTGTGGCTTGCAAAGCCTAAAATATTTACTGTCCAGTCCTTCACACAGGATGCCAACCCCTGCCTTACACTACTGTTGTCCATTCTAGCTCATTACATACATACAGTTACACATTTTGGTGCTGGTCAACTTTCAGCTCAACAGAACTGTCCTTTTGAATGGATGTGTCTGTTTATGTCCATGTTCACCAGAGATCATACATGTTTCAATATTATAAGTATAGCCGTTTGAATCTTCTTTCACTTGTGATATAAGAGAAACCCTAAAAAGGGGCTCATTCTTCCTTAACTTTTTAAAACAGTTGGTGAACTGAGATTAAGAAGCTGAACTTAACCCCCAAAGTGGTAACGTCCTGAGATTCTGACCCTAAATAATGAATCATCTCAAATTCGTACTGCCTGAGGACACCGGACTTCTCCAGACCTGACCAAGCCCTTTATTGAGACCCGGGCTCCCCCAGCATACTTCCTTTTGCTCTTGATTCATTTCCTGACAATATACCACGGTGCCAGATGGACACCGTAAGTGAAGGTCTAAGGAAACCCATTTCTGAAGAATGTATTTATGAAATAAAGCTTATCTGGCATTTTTATTTTTTTATTGGTAAGGAATCTTTTTCACTGGTGCAATTTTTCATTGGTGCACCCAATTAGCCTCTATTTTGTCACTGTAGAAACTAGTCCACTACAGTGGAAAACATTCTCTGTTCTAACTTTCTTTAAACAAAAAACGGAACTTCCTTTTGTACTGTGGGAAGGAGCGCATCGCGACCTGAGTGATGAGGGTGGACTGTGAAAGAGATTAGGATTGACGTGGCTGT
Organism: Crocuta crocuta; assembly: GCF_008692635.1. Lineage (NCBI taxonomy): Eukaryota > Metazoa > Chordata > Mammalia > Carnivora > Hyaenidae > Crocuta > Crocuta crocuta. The sequence continues at coordinate 1,336,999 of NW_027532848.1, forward strand.
GGAAGGTCCACCATACACAAAACGGGTTTTCTGAAGAAGTGCCCGAAACAAAACCCAAGTAATTTGCCGCGTATTCCATAGTGACCCACGGATACCAAGCTCTGAAGGTGGCTTGGTGGGGAATAAAGACGGGTAACCCTGGCCACTCCAGGAACCATAATTACATCCTGAGACTAAGCCCTGTTACTTTCTAACGTCACTCTTTCCCTAAAGCTATTTAGTTTTCAAAATTGACCGAAGTTATAAACCAGAATAAGTCACCAACCCTTGGGACACAAGTCAAAGGGTAACGGGCAAGGCCGAGTTGCCTAAAACACTAAAGAACTCTTGACTGTGATCTAGTGGCTCCCTTACTAATTCAGGTCAGCCAACCTTTATCAAATGCCCATAGTGTCGAGGTACAGAAGTTACTCGGGAGAAAAAGGAGGGTTAAGGAACACATGGGCCCTGCCCTCGAGGACTCACAACCTTGTATGCGAAAGGAAGGAATTCTGCTTCCAGACAGAATAACCATGAAACAGAAAGAAAAAACTTGCTTAAGGAGTCCGAAGCAATGGATAAGTACCGCAAACTGGGATTCATTTGAGCTGTCAAGAATGACATGATGTTCTCCTCGGTCCCCTTTCCCCTTCTGTCTGGTTTGG
>NW_027532848.1:1337771-1338061 GCF_008692635.1 Crocuta crocuta
GAGGTCACGAATACCTTGACCATGCTTACATTGTCAAGCGTGCAGTTTTTATACTTCTAAGAAATCTCAGAGTCATGTGGGAAAATTGAGAATACAGGCAAAGAAGGAGGGAGGAAGGGGACGGAGAGTCCTACTTAGAGAACCTGTAAATGTGTACTGCAAGTTTTAGGCCCTGAACTTGAGTTTTCAAAGATGTCTTTTGGAGTAGTAGTTCCATATTTCTTGGGTCAGGACACCTAGTCTTCACGTTGCTGCGGGGTGTTTTTGTCCTCGCGGCCCCTGAGCGTGGC
>NW_027532848.1:1338175-1338965 GCF_008692635.1 Crocuta crocuta
TCTGCTTGGACCTGCCCTAATTCCCAGGATTTTACCTCAGACTATTTCAAGAAGCGGCTCGCTGCTCGAGTCAAAGCTCGAAAACCAATATTTCACCGGAAGGCCCTCGTGGTAAGAGGAAATCGCAAGCCCAAGACCTGCTGGGTATGGTCAGAGGTCCCAAATTTCCTGTCCACTTAGAAATATTATCATGGAAGATTCTACCAGAACCTGCTTTCCAAAAATAAACATACACATGGACGATTCTGTAAAACAAACAAGGCCAGTGAGTCTTTAGCCAGTTACTCTCAGCGCCCCTGGTATCTGTTGAATTATGGGGAGTAAGTTGGAGGCTCATTCCTGGATCTGGCTCTGTGGTTTTTGCCCATCAGCGGGACTCCTCTCCTTTCCTCCCTTTTCCCCCCATCTCTTCTCAAACACCCCCCTCATGTCATCATGAGCATGCTTGGCCCCTGCCAGATAGAACACATTATCCCCAGGGGATGGAGTCTTGCCTCTGTCGCATTCTGCCTCCCATCTGGGGTGTAGACTTCGGGCACACACCGTCAGCTACTGGTCACGTTCCAGTGTGTTGTGACACCAAGAGCAAAGAGATGGAGATTTTTGGACACAAAGCCCGAGACTCTAAAGCTGTGCTTGAAAACAAGGCTCACTTGGTCAGACTTCTCCACTGTGCTAGCTTTCATCCAGTTTAACACATGAGCTCTGTAGATTCTGTAAGTGGCGTCTCCCAGATCTTGTTACATGTTTACACTGCTCTTAAGTGTTCGTAAAGGTTATTTGACCATAT
>NW_027532848.1:1338974-1340966 GCF_008692635.1 Crocuta crocuta
TTTTTTTTTTTTTTTTTTGCTTTGGGTTGTTTTTTTTTTTCTTCCAGAAGAGAAAAAATGAATTGTCATCTCAACATTTGTTTGGTAAAAGAAACGAAACGGGTATGAAACTGTTTATTTATGCATTTTTTCCTTTCTGATATCTCTGCCTCTTCCTCTCTCCCGTTATTAAAGGAAGAAATACCCCTGGGAAGCCCATGAGAGAGGTTAGTGAGATTCAGGCTCACGGCCATGGCTTCTGTGTGTCTCATCGCGCTTTCTATGTTTGGCGCTCGTGTAATTGTGTGTGCACGCGCATGTATGTGCAACATGTGTCATCATGTGAGGATGGTAGTCACGTCTCCACTCACAGCTCGTGAGGAACATTCTTCAAATGTTCACTGCCATTGTCCTCACGATGACGACAGGAGCAGGGGTTGGGGGAGCAGGAATCTCTCTAAAATGGCAGCCCTTTGTGGTCCCCAGGTTGGAATCCTGCACGTCACCATCTGTTGCCATTTGTAACACGAACAGACTCCTCTAAAAAATGAATTCAGCCTTGAACATAATCGATGAGTCTTAAAGTTTCTATCCACTTCCAGGACCCTAGCATTTTCTGCCAGTGCCCTTGGTTTTTTATTCTTCTGGAATCACTTTGTTTTGTTTTTGTTTTCCTTTTTCCTCATCCTTACACTCCTTTCCCACTTCAGTTTTTTTTTTTGAGTACTGGGCCAAGCACTGTTGTAAGCACTTGCCATCTTTTTCAAAATGTAATCTTCATGACAAATCTCTGAGGTAGGTACTCTTATTAACCCCGTTTTACAAATAAGGAAACTGAGTCCTTAAGAGAGTAAGCAGGATGTTGGAGAGGACAGAGCCAGAATTTGAATCCAGCCAGTCTGGGTCCAGAGCCACACTCTCAGGCTTAATTGCCACCTTAGCAAATGGTGTTTGTTTGATAGGCTTTGTCATCTCGACTAGTCCTTTAGAGAGTGCCCTTTCTTTCCTTGGCATTTGGAACCAGATAGAACATAACCAAGTAGGGATAAAAATTGAATGTTGGAGTCTTGAGGGTTTTTCTAAGCGCCTACTGATTGGGTTAAAAGAGATAGGATACAGTATCATCACTGAATGTGGTTTCAAGTTTGACAGGCAACCCTCCTTCATATTTCTGTCAGAAATATTGGTGAACGTGGCATTTCCTAATCAAATGGCTACTGGAGGACAGGGTTGAGTGGCAGCCCAAGTGAAACAAGCTTATCCTTTATCAAGAGTTTAGCGTGAAAAATGGGAGAAGGGAAGCTCCTTCCTGGATGGCCCTAACCCATGCTATTCTGGGAGACCGGTTGGACAGGTAGAGAGTTCTGCTGTGAGAAGATTCTAGATCCTTCGCCACAGGACAGCCAAGAGTCGTCCCGGATTCATTTAAACATAAGGACTCATACTGGAAAGTCCGCCAACACCAGGCCAGGCAAGCCTAGTAAATGGAACGTCCTTCAGGGTGTCTGTACCAGTGCTCTCTTCCAAGGCTGGAGACAGTGGGGTCCGGGGAGGGTGGGGTGCGGAGTGGTAGGCTGGGAGGAGAAACTGAGGACACCTGAATTGGGGAAGCAGTGAATGCTCCCGACTGTTTGCCTGGCTCACGTCCTTCTTGCGTGAGGCTTCTTGGGTTCAGTCTTATGGTAAGTGCCCCTTACAACGTATTCTCACACGTTATGAAAAGCCGCACATTAATTTTGACCACCCCGAACAGGTTTCTCTCATGAGTGAATTTTACAACAGGCCAGCAATACGGATCATTCAAGTCACACAGGCATTTGGAAACTTTCCTACCTGAGTTGTATATTCGAGTCCGAAGTTTCCAGAAACCCAGAGAATCAAAGTGATTCTTTAGCTCTGCAAAAATGACCTCAAATGTAGAGGAGATTAGGTATTTTTCAAAGATTAAATTATAGAGAAGAAAAACACAAATTTCACTGCAGTATTCTGGCTTCACTGTGGCCAACTGAATGT
>NW_027532848.1:1341430-1344964 GCF_008692635.1 Crocuta crocuta
TACTGAGGTCTTGGGTCTGTGCCAGAAACTCTCAGTTCCAATCACTGTGGAAAACACCTCCCTCCGGCCGTGGTGGCGCGTGAGACGAAATGTGTTGCGGTCAGCGCCAGCCCGGAAAAACATACAACCGCCCTCGTGTTCGATGCATGGTGCCTTTGTGTTCAGCAATCCCTGCTTAAGAATGGATTAAATTAATACTTTCTACAGACGTATCTTTATGTCAACTTGTGCCTGCAGCAGACTGCAAATGCCTAAATCCTACCTGCTTCTCAGGGCCCCTCATGTTCATAGCACGAGATTTTAATTTTGACTTCAGAAAAATCTGTCAGGTAAAATTAATGGCCTCACTAATGTTCTGCCTTCCACACACGGATAATAGAACCGGGATCCAAATCTGTTTTCTGTATCCCTTTCACACTGTAGCTTTATGCCTCCAGGGACTGAGTTATGATTCTTTGGGGCAGTATTTTGTCAAGGAGATAGAATTTTTTTTTCTGGCTCTAATGAAAACCTCCATGAAAAACACTGCAGTCGTTAGTCTGGTGAAGCAGGTATTTGTAAATAAAGTAACCAAAGGTATAATATAGATACAGTGAGGTGACTCTGAACGGTCTTCATTTTCCTAGCACAGGGACAGCCGTGAGGTCACTTATGAACACTGCAAACCATCCAGACAGGTTCAAGGCCACCTGATGTTTTGTGGGAGTGAGCGTGGTGTAGTTAAGAATAATGAAGCTCTCTTTTGCCTAGTAACTTTTTAAATAGCAGAGACCCCTAGAAATGATGCCTCTTGAGAATGTCAAGGATGTGCCCCCCCGGGTAGGAACCGAACACCATTCCACAGACTAGAGGCGGCACATACGGGGCCAGGTGATCCCTAAACGCATGAACTGCAGTCCACACTGCCTAGCCCCCAAGCTCAAGTAAAAGAAGTATTTTTTGATTATTATCAATAAGCCAGTGGGGCAAAGGAATTCTTACCTGTTCCGTCTGTATTTGGTAATACATGTTCTATCTCCCAGGTGGGCCAGCCTCCAGTTAGAAGTGGGTAATGAGAAATAGTTTGAGTTCTGTTCACTTATCAGCTTGTAAGGGTCTCAGGTTTTGTTTTTCCTGGCTTCATTAATTGCTGCTAAGACTGCACGTAATTAAAATTTTGTAGGTAGCCCACTCGTTTTCAGTCACACACAAGTAATTGGGCAGATTTCCCAGGGTTGCCAGGCAGTCAAAAACAGATACAAGGGGGTGCAGGGCCCTGAGTGGCTCAGTCGGTTAAGTGTCTGACCCCCACCCAGGTCATGATCTTGCTGTTCGTGGGTTCAAGCCCCACATCAGGCTCTGTGCCGACAGTGTGGACCCTGCTTGGGACCCTCCCTTGCCCTCTCTCTCTGCCCCTTTCCTGCTCTCTCTCAGAAAAAATAAATAACCTTAAAAAAAAAAAAAAAAGAAAGAAGGGCAGCCCTTGAACCTGGCCACATCAGGTTAAGTGTCTGTGCTCTAAGGAGCAGCCAAGGGCCCACCGTGTCCTCTGGTGGTTTGGATGGGTTAGGAAAGCCAAAGCTCGTTCCCATCCTCGCTGGAGGACTGCCACACTGCTGCCTCACTCTAGGAAGAGTACACCTGCTTTGCTTCTGCACCCAAAATAGCACACCCGTTTTGCTTTTCTATTTGCAGCCTCAACCGAAATCCAGAGTGGTTTTTTTTTGTTTTTTTTTTTTAAACACAGCCAGATCTCACTGGAACTCTGCATAAATNAGAGACAGCGCTTGAGCAGGAGAGGGACAGAGAGAGGGAGACACAGAATCTAAAACAGGCTCCGGGCCCAAGCTGTCAGCACAGAGGCGAATGTGGGGCTCGAACCCACACACTGCAAGATCAGGACCTGAGCCAAAGTCACTTAACCGACTGAACCACCCGGGCGTCCATCTCTTGCGTGTATTTAAAAACTGCTATGTCTCTTGCAATAAACATCAGAGCAGAATACCTGCTCTGGTCTATCTTTAATTTTTACAAGGATTTTAACAGTGATGAGAATGTATATAAAGTTGATACATGGCAAAGTAGTAATAACCTAGTCAAGCATTTTTAGTTCCAAAGGCAGTACTCCAAGAGTAGAATGATTTACTAACGTCCAGGAATTAAAATTAGCCATATGAAACTATGGGACATGTGTGAAACGGCAAGTCATAAACTAGGTCTCAAATGATCAGACTCTAGATGTGAATCTGGCCCCCGAGTCCCAGACACACCGTGCTGCTTTTGTGCCCCATGCTCAGGGACTCACTTGAGGCCGCGTCACATTATTACAAGGCTGTTGTGACAGCTAACCCTCAGCTAGGAGGAGAACAAAACATGGATTCACAGGATCCCCAAATCCATGCTTTCCATGTAGGTCCTTTCCTAATTAGGCTCAAGAGTAATTGGAATGAAAAGGGATTCTTAGGATGAAGCTTCCAAATTCCAATATTAATATGCAAAACGGTTGATTCGAGAGTTTCTCAATTGCAGTAAAAGCAGGGAGAAAACAGTCTCCTCTGCGGTAGCCTCAGAATGAGCCAGCAGCTTGCAACAGCATGGAAATGACGGTTCCAGATCTCCGTCGTGGTGGTAGCGATGATCCTGGCGATGGCAGTGGTGATAGTTATGGTGGCGGTGGTTTGGGAATACAGAAAGTTCGAAAACCAGGAAATAGTACGTCATCTCCCACAGCAAGGTGGAGAAAGGGACATCCCGTCCTATGACACTCCTGTTAGGAGGGGAACCTTGTGCTTCTCCGTGGAACCCTTTTGCTAGATATTTCCATCGCAAAGATGAGTGCACTCGCTGACACTCTTCCATTCAAATGACCACAGTAGCCTGATCCAGTATTAAGCTGATACTAACCACGTGGAATGGCTTCATTAACAAGGCTTTGCTCCTTCCTGGAAACTGGTGAAAAATCAAATCCTGTCGTGTAGACCCTCAAGCCGGCTTCTGTGTTGTCTGCACCTAGAAGTGGGGAAGGATTTCCCCACTCTTTGACGGCAAAGAGTCAGGGTCATGTTACCTACACCTAGTGTCAAGCGTCTCTTTCTCTTTGTTTTCCAGGACACAATGTAGGAAGCCTTTTCCACTTGGCAGATGATGTGGGCAGAGCGATGGAGTCCTTAGTGTCAGTCATGACAGACGAAGAAGGGGCAGAATAAATGTTTTACAACTCCTGATTCCCGCATGGTTTTTATAATATTCATACAACAAAGAGGATTAGACAGTAAGAGTTTACAAGAAAAAAATCTATATTTTTGTGAAGGGTAGTGGTACTTTACTGTAGATTTCAGTAGTTTCTAAGTCTGTTATTGTTTTGTTAACAATGGCAGGTTTTACACGTCTATGCAATTGTACAAAAAAGTTATAAGAAAACTACATGTAAAATCTTGATAGCTAAATAACTTGCCATTTCTTTATATGGAACGCATTTTGGGTTGTTTAAAAATTTATAACAGTTATAAAGAAAGATTGTAAACTAATGTATGCTTTAGAAAAAAAAAAGTTGTT
>NW_027532848.1:1345295-1345496 GCF_008692635.1 Crocuta crocuta
GCTCTTTTTGGAATCATTGACCGAGTGGGACTAGCCATGGTTTTTCGCTTTCTGCATCTATATGTCTAGAAGTATGTAAATACTGTAGGTATATAGATAACTAGATCTGAATTTCTAGAGCCTTTTTCTTTCTCTTGTTCACGTGACCTGGCCGCTTCCTCATGCAGAGAGACGGCCGCTGGTCCTCCAGGCTTGCCCTGC
>NW_027532848.1:1345631-1346468 GCF_008692635.1 Crocuta crocuta
ATGTCAGTGGGATCCGTTAGTGGATACATTCAGCTTCCCGCTGCTGGCAATGCCCGGGTCTACATTTAACGATGCTTCCGTGGAAGTCATGACATCAGAAGACATTTTTAACTCCCAGACAGTAGGAGAGCTTTCTGGTAGGGCTGGAAGGCTCTGGATTCCCAGCCTATCCCTGTGAAGGTGGGGGGGCCACTCTCCCAGTANATGGTGTGTTGCTGTTAAGTATCCATCCAGGAGGCCATGAACTTCCTTTCCCTACTTCACATTTCTCTACAAGTAATTCCACACAGGTTTGTAAGGGGGAACGGAGACGGATTTGCATGTTCCGAAAGGTACTCGAAACCCTTGCTTGTGGACGAGGAAGGTTAAAGATACAAAGATTGTTCAAAAAGAGAATAACCCAAGAGGACTAACTGGTAGGAACAAGCTTTACTCTTTTCGTGTTCTTAGCCTTTCATTTTTTTTTTTAATCGTTCATTCAATAGAAATCACCGTGTGACCTGTTATTTTGCAAATCTGTTACCTCTTAAGTCAAGTGTTGTTAACTTTTGGGGAGTGGGTTTTGTGTATTATTTTATTAATGAAAACTAACATCCAACGTGGCTTCTCATGCTATTTCTACCTCACTTTGGTTTTGGGGTGTTCCTAATAATCGTGCACACCTGCTTTCACCCACTTGTCCCCTGTGTCAACATTTTTCTCGATTTTTCCCCCCACTGTAATTTCCACAAGAAAACCCAAAGCTCTAAGGTAACAAAATGACCTGAAGATTTGGTTTTAGTCTTGCATTTTTTTTTTTTTCCTTTATGGGACACTGGACTTTTCCTTTACCCACAG
>NW_027532848.1:1346542-1350835 GCF_008692635.1 Crocuta crocuta
GAGTTAAATAGAGTGCATCATTTTATTTTAATCTTTTTGTTTTATCTTTTAGACTTTAGTTCTGGAGTGAGTCTGTCAAAGTATTTGAATAAAAACTGAGAGCTTTATTGCTACATTTTAAGCATAATTTGGACATTATCTCGTGTTGTGTATAACCACCAAGTATTAAGCTGTAAGTCATACTGAAACTGAAGGGTAAACATCACGTGGCATGTTCTGTCATTGTTTTCAGGTACCAGGTTCATCCTTGAGTATCACAACAGATTGTGTTTTAACACCAACACTGTAACATTTACTAATTATTTTTTTAAACTTCAGTTTTACTGCATTTTCACAACATATCAGACTTCACCAAATATATGCCTTACTATTGTATTATATTACTGCTTTACTGTGTATCTCAATAAAGCACGCAGTTATGTTACAAAAATAAAGTGTTGAGTCTGGTACTTTGTTTTTCATTGTTCAGCATGTATGTAATATATTCACATGGTTGAAAAATGAAAAAAACGAAAAAGCCAGATGCTGAAAATCCCCCATTCCCGGGTCATCCAGAATGGCCTATGAGTAAATGTTCACTTCTTGTGTATCCTTCCCAGCTATCATTATTACAAAAGCAACGACAAAGACCTGTCCTACTTTGGTCTTTTGCCACACCGAAGATCGCCTTCTATGCACCCAGTTCTGTATCTTGCTTTTACGGACGCAAAGGACCNCCATTCTTAATTATACTGAAACAGATTTTTCCATTTCACCATATAAAATGCTTTCTCTCTCTCTCTTTTATAGCTGTCTACTATGCCGGTGTACGTTAGTGGGCCCTTATTTAGCGGTCCTCTTTGGTGGGATATGTGGGTTGTGGCAATCTTTTCCTGGGACACCGAGTACTGCACGTCTTCCGTTTATTTCATCAGGGCACTTGTGCGAAATCTGGTCTGCAGGATTTCTCCATGCAAGGCAGCATTTGTAGTTGGGGAGACGAGTTTTGTGCAGTAGGGGTCCTAGTGCTAATTGTTTCCTGTTTTAGTAATAACAAGTAGGTGAATTAACCAGTGTGCAATTTACACTTTGCTTCTCACGACACTTCCTCGTTTCTTTCATTGCTAATGGCACCACATCTAAAGGGCAGTCTGAGCACCAGGGGGCCCACCCAAAAGGATACCTCAGAACCGGTTCTGGGGAGGATAGCCCTCCTTCGCCGGAGTCACGATCGGCACCAGGAGATCCCCTCACCCCGTCCTGCTCTCCTTCTGCCCTAACTGCAGAGGCGGCTAGCTCAAGCAGCCGCACTGTCAGCTCCTGCTGGGATCGGCCATGGTTGCCTCTGACCAAGGTTCCTGGAGAGGACTTCCCCACCAGTGTTCACAGGCCAGAGGCCCAAAGAAATTCCAAAGTCCGCTAGGTAAAGCCTATTCTAGTGATTCTGGACCTAACAGGAGATGGTCAAGATTCTTAAGAATGAAACCAGGAGAGGGACGCGTGGGTGGCTCAGTTGGTTGAGCGTCTTGACCCTTGATCTTGGTTCTGGTCATGATCTCACAGGTTGTGGGTTCAAGCCCCACTTTGGGCTCTGTGCTAGCAGCACAGAGCCTGCTTGGGATTTTCTCTCTCTCTGCCCGTTGCCCGCTCACTCACACACTGTCTCTCTCTCGAAATACATACATAAACCTTAAAAAATAAAAAGAATGATACCAAGTGAGTATGGCATCTCTGATAGGCATCACTGCTCAGTTTCTGAAGGTGGGCTGATGACACCGGCCTAGGGCACTCCTTGCCATGAAAGGTCACCCCGGAGTCCACAAGCACTGACAATGATTTTCATCGTATTTAAATCAGTCATTTATCCCTCCCACCATTCCCCAAACCTGCCTTTGTTTCAAAGACTGGCTGTTGTGACGGCACGAAAGTAGGTAAGCGCGGAAGCCAGCGCTCCAGCGTGTCCCCCTCCACTGCAAGGGGAGGGCGCGGGAGGGCACTTGGCTCTCCACTCCACACTGGGCACAGGCCAGACGGGAGGGGACTGTTTCGGTTACAATGCAAAATGGATCAAGCTGGTGCAGACTGCACCAGCACGCAGAACGTGTGTTTAGGGGAAAGTACCAAGACGAGCGGATGTGTTCTGTGGAGCTGAGCTGGGATTTCCCTGACTCTGTAATCCTCCGATGGGGGAATGAATACAAAAACCAGTGCGGCACAGGTGCAGAGACTTCCATTCAAATCAAGTGTAGCAAGGACATGCGTCACTTTCTTTCCCAGGGCAGCAAGGCCACTGGCATGGGAACCACACACACAGTCTCCCATCACTCCTTGGACAGTAGGGTGCTGCGAGCTCATGAACTCACTTGATAACCTGAGAGCAACAACACAAGATCCTTCGGGTGTGTGAAGGGGGATGCCTCAGAGTGGCTTTCGAGCACAGCAAAGACTACATACAGGAATGTGAGGCTTCAGTTCTGTATCCGCACGTATGCGTGCACATCTGTGGTAATTTACGCACATACGCAGGGTCAAGTTTCAGCTCTTCCAGTTACCTCTTCTGAGGTAACTCAAGCTTACAGAAACATGACAAGAATAGCGCCAAGAACCCCTATCTACCCTTTATCCCAATTCGACGGCTGTTTACATACTGCACCATTGATGTTCTCCTTCCATAGCCCACTTGCTTCCTGAACCATTTTGTGAGTTACATTTCGAGCATTATGCCCATGTATGCTAAAAGACTTCATGTAAATTTTCTGAGAACTAGAACATGCTTTTGCATAACCTTACAATTATCAAAATAAAGAAACTTAACATATTCAACAAAGATATCATCTACACAGCCACACTCAAATGTTGCCCGTCTGCAAGGTCTTTTACAGTTGCGTGTGCTTCCCTGATCTGGTCTAGGGTCTAACTCACAATCTTGTGACATGTAGTCAGGTCCCCTTAATCTTCTTTGACGGGGAATGGTTTCTCTGCCTATCTTTGGTTTTTGGGGTTTTTTAAATTTTTATTATGTTTATGTATTTATTTTTTGAGAGAGAGCAAGAGAGCAAGCCAGGGAGGGGTAGAGACAGAGGGAGAGAGAGAATCCCAAGCAGGCTCCATACTGTCAACACAGAGCCCAGTGCAGGACTCGAACTCATCAACTGTGAGATCAGGACCTGAGCCAAAACCAAGCGTCAGATGCTTACCTAACCCAGCCACCCGGGGTTTTTTAGTATTTATCTTTGAGAGAAAGAGCAAGCATGTGAGCAAGGGAGGCGCAGAGAGACAGAGACAGAAGACCAAAAGCGGACTCTACAGTGAAAGACCTTGACCCTTTTTTAAAAGAGTACAGTCTAGTTGCAGGATGTGCCTCAATTTTGGTGTGTCTTATGTGCCCTTCAGGATCAGATTCTGGGTATGTGTTTTTAGCAGGAACAGGACACAAGGGACGATGTGCCACGGGCAGGTTATGAAGGTCTGTCCCATTTTCAGTGATGTTAACTTTATCCTTTGCTGAACGTGGTTATCTCTAGGCTTCTCCACTCAGTATACCTTTTAATTTTTTAACTGGTATTTATTTTTGAGAGACAGAGCATGAATGGGGGAGGAGCAGAGAGAGGGAGACACAGAGTCCAAAGTAGGCTCCAGGCTCAGAGATGTCGGCACAGAGCCCGACACGGGGCTCGAACCCATGAAATGTAATATCATGACCTGAGCCGAAGGCGGACGCTCAACTGACGGAGCCACCCAGCTGCCCACACTTGGTATACATTTTAAAACCTCATTATTCTTAAACCTTTAGGTTCACCTGGAAAATCTTGCTATTCATGTGTATCACTGTAGATGATCTGTGTAAAATAAGCAGAGTCGGTGTCAGAGAGTAGCAGTTCCGACAGCAACGGAGCCGAATTCACCTCCTCCCACAGCGACACACAGAACTCGTCCCTGGGAAAGGTGGCCAGAAACTAGCCGGGTGACTCCTGTACGCATCAGGGAATGAAAACCGGCGAGAGGGGTAACACACAATGTCGCGGTAAATCCCATCCCTGCGCGGCGGGGCACACGCCCAGGAGCAAACTCCCAGCCCCACCTTCTCCCTGCGGAGGGACGGGTTTGGACCCCACACCTGGCGCCCCAACTTCCTTGAGAGATAGAGACCCTAAAACATCTAGGTCCGAGGGCCAACAGGGTTGACGTCCGTGAGATGCACAGGGCCCTGGTGAACGAGGGGACGGTCCTGAACGCTCGCACAGACAGCAGGCGCGTGGCCTGGGCGCGGCCCCCAGGCGGCAGGCGGGGACACACGGGCGCTCCGCACACAGC
>NW_027532848.1:1350918-1358798 GCF_008692635.1 Crocuta crocuta
TGCTCAGCACACAGCCCCAGGGCTGCCGGGCTCCTGGGCTGCTCTCCCTCCGCCTTGCCGCAGCTGCCAGGGTGTCCCCGACAGAGCTTCGGCCCACGTCCGGCACCCCGGTTCTGTGCCCCTGCCGGGGGACGCCCCTCCATCCTCCGGCTCTGGTGGCCAGCTGGGCTCCCAGCCGTCGGTGCCACGGGACTGCAGCAGGCAGAGAAACGGTTCTAAGCAGCTCTCCTCCCCGGCGTGGCACGGAGGCGGCCCACGGAAACGGCCGGTCCCGCCTCACGAGGCCTAGGCGTTTATCTTAATGGCTGTGGCCTGAGAGGCCGGCTTCTAATGGAACACACACCGAGGGGCGGACGGTGATCCTCCACAGAACCCAGAGGATGCCATCTCTGTGCCCTCCCTCTGTCTCTCTCCAGCTCACTGCGGTGGTCCAGGAAGGCCGCTGATCGCCGAGGGCCCGCGTGCCTTACACTCCGCGGCCCCACCGACAGATTACTAACAGAGAAATGGCTCTTCATTGGCGCGCGCGCGCGCACACACACACACACACACACACACACACTCACACACACCCCACCCCCTCCCCCGGCCACAGTGCAGAGGCAGTGGACAGAAACTCCAGTCCCACAGTCTCCCCCTGAAGGAGAGGTCCAGCTTCCAGCTAGCCTGCCTCTGGGGGAGACGGCAACACACCTTGGCACGCGCTCCACTATTGGGCGCCACTAGAACAAAGAGGGCTGCCTAGCCAATCCCAGGTCTGAGAGACACCCAAGAGCTGGGTGGGGGTGAGCCCTAAGGTTCATCTCCCACACAGATCACTCCTTCAAGACCAGGAGAGGTGGCAGCAATGTCGTCTAATACAGACAAACAAATGCAGAGAGTCAAGGAAATCCAAGAAGCAGAGGAATATGTTCCAAAGGAAAGAATAAGAAAAAACGTCAGAGAAACACCTTAATAAAACAAGGGTAAGGGGCACCTGAGTGGCTCAGTCTGTTGAGCATTCAATTTCGGCTCAGGTCATGGTCTTGCAGTTCCTGAGTTCAAGCCCCACAATGGGCTCTGTGCTGACAGCTCAGAGCCTGGAGCCTGCTTCGAATTCTTGTCTCCCCCTCTCTCTGCCCCTCCCCTGCTCATGCTGTGTCCCTCTCTCTCTCCCCAAAATAAACAAACATTTTAAAATATTTAAAATAAAAAGGATAAGTGATTACCTGATAAAAAGTTCAAAGTAACAGTCACAGTGATGCTCACTGAGGTCACGAAGACTACAAATGAACAGAGTGAGGATTTCCACAAAGGGAAAATATGTCAAAGTACCAAACAGAAATCACGGGGCNACCCCGCTTGCTCTAGGTCTCTGTCTCTCTCTAAATAAACATTTTAAACAACTTTAAAATACAATAACTGAACTGAAACACTCAATAGTGGGGTTCGACAAGAGGGGAGATGAAGTGTAAAAAGACCCCATGAACTTGACAGCAGGGCAGCGGAATTTATCCGGAGGAGCAAGAACAAAGAATACAGAAAAGTGACAAGAGCTCAGGAGACGTATGGGACACAGCAAGTAGTAGAAGCATCCCAGAGGAGGACAGACAGAAAGGGGCAGAAATCTACCCCAACCTCAGGAAGAGAGAGATCCAGGACATCTGAACAGTTCCAAAGAAGAAGAGTTAAAGACAGGAAACTCTTAAAACTGCAAGGGAAAAATAAATTGTTACATTCAAGGGAACGGCCATAAGACCATTAGCAGATTTTTTTTTTTTGCAGAAATTCACAAGCCAGAAGGGAGTTTCATGTTGTTATATTCAAAGTGCTGGAAAAAAAAAACAAAAACTGCCAACCAGAATACTCTATCCGACAAAGTTGTCCTTCAGAAGTGAAAGACAGAGTTTTCCAGAAAAGCAAAACCTGAAGGAGTGTAGCCCTAGACTGGCCTTCTGAGACATGTTAAAGGGACTGCTTAAAGCTCAAAAAAAAGGGCATAAATCAGTAACAAGAAAACCTGAAAGTATAAAGATCACTGGTAGTGGTAAACATATAGTTAAATTCGGAGTAATCTAACATGACAGTGGTGGGTTAATCACTTATAAATTTAGTATGAAGGTTAAAAAAACAAAGTATAAATGACTGTAACTACAATAGTTTGTTAATGGGTAAACAACACAGATATAAACTGTGACATGAAAAATATAAAATGTGGGAGTGAAGGTTAAAATGTGGAGCTTTAGTTAAGGAATCTACTCTCGGGGCGCCTGGGTGGCTCAGTCAGTTAAGCGTCTGACTTTGGCTCAGGTCATGGTCTCGCAGTTCGTGGGTACAAGCCCCGCATCGGGCTCTGTGCTGACAGCTCAGAGCTTGGAGCCTGCTTCGGATTCTGTGTCTCCCTCTGTCTCTGGCCCTCCCCTGCTCACACTGTGTCTCTCTCTCAGAAATAAATAAAACATAAAAACAAAGGAATCTCCTCTTGAAATCACTGTTGCACTATATGCTAACTTGGATGTAAATTAAAAACTTTTTAAAAAGTAAAATATTAATCTCACTTATATGTAAAATCTAAAGAAGCCAGACTCATAGAAATAGAGACCAGAGTGGCAGTCACCAACAGCTGGGGTGTAGTGAAGGAGAATGGGGACATGGTGGTCCAAGGGCAAAGACTTCCATTTATAAGATGAATAAGTTTTTGTTAATGCAGTTAATAATACTGCATTATATACCTGCAAGTCCTCTTGCCAAGAGAGCAGATGTTAAATGTTCTCACCACACACACACACACACACACAAAATAAATAGTAATTATATGATGTTATGGTGCTAATCATTTTTTAATATATGCATAACCAAATCAACACACTGTACAGCTTAAACTTCTATAATGTTATATGTCAATTATACCTCAATAAAGTTGGGGGGAAATGTTCATAGCAGCACTCTCCACAATAGCTAAAACATGGAAAGAGCCTAAGTGTCCATCAACAGACGAATGGATCAAAAAGATGTGGTTTATCTATACCATGGAATACTACATGGCAATGAGAAACAATGAAATCTGGCCATGTGTAGCAACATGGATGGACCTTGAGGGTGTTATGCTGAGCGAAATAAGTCAGGCAGAGAAGGACAAATATCATATGTCTGCACGTATAGGAGGATTAGGAGAAACTTGACGGAGGAACAAGGGGGAGAAGAAGGGCGGAAATGGTGGGGGAAAGGGAGAGAGGCAAACCATGAGAGACTCTTGAATGCTGACAAAAACTGAGGACTGATGGATGTGAGGGGGAGGGGGGGATGGGCATGGAGGAGGACACTTGTGGGGATGAGCACTGAGTGTTATGTGGAAACTAATTTGACAATAAACTTTTTGTAAAAGAAAAAAAAATAAAGTTGGGAAGAAACTAAAAAAAAAAAAAAAAACAACCACGGAGCTTTAGAATGCATGTGAAGTTGGTAACAACTGAGAATGTACTGCTGTAACTGTAAGATGTCTTATACAGGCCTCCTGGTAACCACAAAGTAAAAGTCCCTATTAGATACACAAGTGATACCAACTAAGGAAGTCACGCAGACTACCACGGAAAAGCATCCCGTCACAAAGGCAGAGAACACGAGAAGAAATGAACAAAGGAATTCCAAAACAACCAGAAAAAAATGAGTAAAATGGCATTGAGTCCATACCTATTCACAATTACTTTAAATGTCAGGGGACTCAATTCTCTAATCGAAAGACAAAGAGTGGCTGAATAGATTAAAAAAGAAAAAAAAAAAAAAAAAAAAAAAACCCTCTTTGCCTTAGAAAAGTTGCCCATGAAATCTCAACACTTAGAGTTACAAAAACTATCAAATCACTTTTATATAGTAAAAAACAGTGAACCCTTACAAGAGGAAATACCAAACTCCCAATGCTCTGTAGATGCTAATAGAAGTCTAAGTAATTAGTTNGACTCACTTCAGCATTAAGACACACATAAGCTAAAAGGGAAGGAAGGGACAAAGTTGTTGCATGCAAAGGAAAGCCAAAAGAAAGCTTGGGTAGTTACACCCGACTCGAACAAAACAGAATTTACAATAAAGACTGAAGTCAGAGACAAAGAAGGTCATCACATAATGATAAAGGGGTCAATCTGACCAGAAGATAGAGTGTTTGTTTATATTTATGCACCCAACATAGAAACACTGAAATATATGAGGCCATTATTAACAGACCTAAAGGGAGAAATAGACAGCAATACAGTAACAGTAGGGAATTTTAATTTCCCACCTTTACCAATGGATAGATCATACAGACAGAAAATCAATACGGAAACACTGAGCTTACATATACCATAACAGAACATCCCATCCCATCCAAAACGAGCTGAATACACATTCTTTTTAAGTGTGCACGTAACATTCTCCAG
This sequence comes from Crocuta crocuta, assembly GCF_008692635.1. NCBI lineage: Eukaryota > Metazoa > Chordata > Mammalia > Carnivora > Hyaenidae > Crocuta > Crocuta crocuta. Next base: position 1,355,310 of record NW_027532848.1, read on the forward strand.
GGGAGATCATACATGAGTCCACAAAACAAGTCTTAATAAATTTAAGAAGATTGAAATCCTATCAAGCATCTTCCCTAACCACAGTGGTATTAAAATAGAAATCCGTTTTAAGAAAAAAAAAAAAAAAACTGGAAAATTCACGATTATGTGGGAATTCAACAACATAGAAATTCGGAAAAACTCACTACTAGGAAGAAGATCAATCAGTAATCAAAAACCTCACAAGTCAAAGTCCAGGACCACATACCTTCAAAAGTGAATTCTACCAAACATTTAAAGAAAATGAATCCCAATCCTCTTAAACTCTTCCAAAAAACAAACAGGGGAATACTTCCAGATTCATGTTACAAGGCCAGCATTCGCCAGATACAAAAACCATACAAGGATGCCACAAGAAAAATCAATTAGAGACCAATATCGCTCATGAACATAGATGCAAAAATCCCACCAAAATATTAGCAGGCCAAACTGAGTAGTACATTGAAAGGATCATATACCATGATCAGGGGGGATTTATTGCAGGGAGGCAACAATGGTCCACCATCCGCAAAGCAATGTGAGAGGCCACATTCGCAAAATGAATGATAAAAACCACATGACGATCTCATCAGATGAAGAAAAGACGTGGACAAAATTCAACAACCATTTATGACAAAAACTCTCAAGAGAACTTGGTATAGACAGAACATACCTCAACCTAACAAAAGGTCATTATCAGATGAGTGAACAGCTAATATCACACTCAAGACTGAATAAAAAATGAAAGCTCTTCCCCGAAGATCAGAAACATGACAAGGTCCACTCTCACTACTTTTATTGGACAGAGTATTGAAAATCACAGGCAGAGCAGTTAGGTCAGAAAAAGAATTTAAAGCCATCCAAATCAGAAACTTCAAAAGAAGTGCAACTGTTCCTATTTGCAGATGACACGTTATGTAGAGAGAACCCTGAAAAGCCTACCAAAAACTATAGAAAACAAAAACAAATTCAGTAAAGACGCAAGAACAAAATCAGTGTACAACAATCTGTCATGCCTCTGTATGCTAATAATCAAGTAGTGGAAAGAGATAGTAAGAAACCAATCCCACTGACAAGGTGTAACAAGTGTTGGCGAGGATGTGAAGGGCCCCTGTGTGCACTGATGGTGGGAATGTAAACTTATACAGCCACTATGGCAAATAGTATGAGGTTTCTCAAAAACTTAAAAAGAAAACTACTGGGGCACCTGGGTGGCTCAGTCAGCTGAGTGTCCAATTCTTGATATCGACTCAGGTCATGATCTCACGGTCTGTGGGATTGAGCCCCATGTCAGGTTCTGCACTGACAGCGCAGAGCCTGCTTGGGATTCTCTCTCTCCCTCTCTCTCTGTCTGCCCCTCACCCACTCATTCTCCCTCTCCCTCTCTCCCTCTCTCTCTCCCTCAAAATAAACACTTAAAAAATTAAAAGAAAAAAAGAGAACTACCTTAGGATCCACCAACTCTATTTTGGGTATTTATCTGAACAAAATAAAAACACAAACTTAAAAGGATATCTGTACTCCCGTATATGCACCCTCACTGTCGCATTATTTGTAACAGCCAAGATATGGAAATAAGCTAAGTGTCCCTCTGAGTTAAATGGATAAAGAAGATGTGGTATATACATAAAGGAAAATCATCCACTCATAAGAAAGAAATCTTGCCATTTGCAATGACATAGGTGAACCCTGAGGACATTATGCTAAGTGAAGTACGTCAGACAGAAAGACAAATATTGTATGATTTCACTTATCTGTGCAATCTAAAAAGAACACGGGCTTGTAGATACAAAGATAGATACAAAAACAAACAGGTGGTTGTGGGGGCAGTGAGTGGTGAAGGGGGTCAAATTTTCATTTATAAAGTAAGTTGCCATGGGGTGCCTGGGTGGCTCAGTCAGCAGTCAGTTGAGCGTCCAACTTCGGCTCAGGTCATGATCTCACGGTTCGTGAGTTCAAGCCCTGCACCGGGCTCTGTGATGACACATGGGAGCCAGGAGCCTGCTTTGGACTCTGTGACTCCCTCCCTCTATGCCCCTGCCCCATTCTCGGTCTCTTAAAAAATGACCGTTAAAAAAATTTATAAAATAAGTTGCTGGGATGTAATGTATAACACAGTGACTATAGTTAATAATACTGTGTTGCATATTTGAAATCAATAAGAAATAAATCTTCAAAGGTTTCATCACATGGAAAAAAGTTTAACTATATAGGGTAATGGATATAAACTACACTTATCGTGGCAACCATACACAAATATCCAATAATTATGCTGTGTATGTGAAATAAGTATGTCAATTACACCTCAATATAATAATATAATAATCATCATGGATTCTCAAAAACAATCCCGCTTACAATTTCACAAAAAGAAACTAACACCTAGGCATAAATTTAACTAAGGAGGTGAAAGACTTGTATACTCAAAGCTCTAAGACACTCATTAAAGATACTGCAGGAGACTCCAATAAATGGAAAGGTATTTTGTGTTCTCGAACTGGAAGAATATTGTTAAAATGTTCATATTACCCAAAGAAATCAACAGATTTTTTTTTAACTTTTCTCTGTTTATTTTTGAGAGAGAGAGGGAGAGAGAGAGACCGAGACACAGCTTGAGTAGGGGAGGGGCAGGGAGAGAATGAGACACAGAATCAGAAACAGGCTCCAGGCTCTGAGCTGTCAGCACCGAGTAGGACATAGGGCTTAAACTCATAAGCCATGAGATCATGACCTGAGCCAGTCTGATGCTTAACCAACTGAGCCACCCAAGTGCCCCAGAAATCTGTAATGCAATTAACTTCCAATGATATTTTCACAGAAATAGAACACACAATCCTACCACTTATACGGAACCACAAAAGATCCTGAAGAGTCAACACAACCTTGGAAAGAAGAGCAAAGCAGGAGGCATCACAGTCCCTGATTTCAAACTAGATTATGAAGCTATAGTAATCAAAACCTTATGGTACTGGCATCAACATAGACATATAGATGAACGGAACTGAATAGAGAGCCCAGAAATAAGCCCATGCATATATGGTCATTTACAACAAAGGAGGCAAGAACATATAGTGGGGAGAGGGCAGTCTCTTCAGCAACTGGTGTTGAGAAAACTGGACAGCCACATGCAAAACAATGAACTTGGACTATTATCTTATGGCATATTCATATATTAAGTCAAAATGGATTAACTATTTGAATGTAAGACCTGAAACCATAAAATACCCAGAAGAAAATACAGGGAGATAACATCCTTTATATCAGTCTCAGCAATGAGTTTTTGGATTTAACACCTAAAGCAAAGGCAACCAAAGCAAAAGTAAGTCAGTGGGACTACATCAAACTAAAAAGCTTCTGCAAAGCAAAGGAAACCCTCAGTAAAATTAAAAGGCAACCTATGGAATGGGAGAAAATTCTGCAAATCCTACATCAGATAAGAGGTTAATACACAATAAATAAAGAATGTCTGCA
>NW_027532848.1:1358944-1360446 GCF_008692635.1 Crocuta crocuta
GGTTGAAATTCAATGGCAAAAAAAAAAAAAATCCCCGACAATCCTATTAAAAATGGGCAGAACATCTAAAGAGACACCTTTTCAAAAACACCACACAGATGGTCAACACATACATGAAAAGGTGCGGAACATCCCAAAGCATCAGGGAGACGCAAACCAAAATCACTAGGAGCCATCACCTCACACCTGTGAGCGTGGTATTAACAAAACGACAAGCAGTTGGGCTGGATCAGAAAGCCAGGGACACCGTGTGACTGCTCCTCAGGGGAAACGTTTGAGAAACAGCTGATGTCCTGCTGGAATGCCGGACACCCCCCCGCTGCAGGACCAACAGCTGGCCCTGAGGATAACGGGACCGTGCATAGGGGCTGCTGTGGCTTTAGATCTTGGCAACATCAGATGGGGCCCCCCAGGGGCCCACGCCCGAACCCTGGCTCCCCAAGGTCCTTGGGCCTCCTGGAAGGCAAGAGACTTTGGGTGGGCGCAGCTCGGTCCTCCTTTTTGGCTCTGGGTATTCGCACCCCTGCGGGGCCTTTGGGCCAGATTCTGTTCTCTCACACCTGCCAGAGCCTCTGGAGCGAGTCACCGCCACGCTGTAACTCTGATTGGGGCACCAAGAGAGGGTGACTGGAGTTTGCCTCATGAGTGGCGTGAGCCACATTCCTTAAGAAGGAATCTGGAAGACCTTCCAGCACGGAGGCACTCAGGGGTTCCACGCCCCAGAGGACGCTCTAGCTGTTCCCAGGGAATCCCAGATCCCGAGAGATTTGACTGCGTCTGGAAACAACCTGGGCAGCAGCTCCTGCAGCTTGATTCCACCCTGCTCTGAAGCTCAGGAATTCCAGCCCACCCTCTCTCTCTGAATCCACATTTACTGCCCGCCGCCCTGCCCCCTGCCCTGCACCCAATGGACAACTGGAGGAGTGAACTGCGCATGCGCTGGGGGCGCACGTGGGGAAGAGGTGGGTCTCTCAAACATTTTGGTAACATACACTGTATGAAACGAGGCCGTGTCCTCCTACCATTCATTCTGAAATCACATTTCATAAAGACATATTTTTCCCATTGGAACCTAAGGCTAATCTTGCCCAGTTGTCACAAACATGTTAAGCACTTTAAGCTAACAAACTGTTGCTAAATTCAACAAAGCATTAAAACCGTGGATTCGGTATACTTCATCATTTGTTTCATCCTTACCTTCTTACGCTTTCAAGACTTCCTTGGTGAGGCCGTCTCCCAGTGCCGCGCTCCAACACGTCCCAGGTGTGGCCTTGAAGGCTTGAGGGGGGCCAGCTGGGGCCTGCAGCTAATCCAGGACGCCCTGCAATTAAAACCCCGTCTCTCAGAAAGGCACGTGGTGGTTACTGGTTCAACAATTCCTGTCCACACTAAAAGTAAATATGGAGGCATGCTGACAATTTTTATCAGTCAGGCATTTGTGGCTAAGAGAACTCTTAAGCCACAAGACAAACAACATCCAAACATTTTTCATAGTCAAAACA
>NW_027532848.1:1360514-1369602 GCF_008692635.1 Crocuta crocuta
TAAATGCAAGCCCCTATACTAGGGTTCCTCAAAGCCCCAGCTCACCAGCCTCATTCCTGGTTTATGCCGGTTGTCTTCACAGAATTTTTGTTTATTTTTTGAGAGAGAGAGAGAGAGAGAGAGAACCATCAGGGGAGGGGCAGAGAGAGAGAGAATCCCAAGCAGGCTCTGCACTGTCCATGCAGAGCCCAGGGTGGGGCTGAAACTCACAAACCTGACGTCACGACCTGAGCCGAAACCGAGTCCGAGGCTTCACGGACTGAGCCACCCTGGCACCCTTCACAGAATTCGTAATAAAACCTTTTCACTCTCAACCATGTCCTGGTTGGTGGAATAAACTGCCGGGCCACCCTACCTATAACCAGGCTGCACCTACGTTATTTCACCCACAAGAGTTTCTCAGTAGACAAGCTATTAGCCTTTGGGGTACAACCATGCATTATACATGACTCTCCCTCACTTTGCAGTCCCTCCCCCCATCATTCTGATGACAAAGTCTCCTCGGGCCCTTTCCCGGGGCCTCTTAGGAAAGCGGCAGAGAATTACCGGTTCTCTTTCCAACCTGAATATAAGCCGTATTCTTTGCATACTCTCTGGGCACCAGCGGACTCCGGCTCCTAGAGGTATTTTAACGGCATTAGTTCTTGCATCCTTTTCCTATTTTGTCCAACCCTGTAGTCACTTCTCTAAAGTAATTTAATGACACTACTCCAGACAGAAACATTCTGAGAAGAGCCATGAAACAAAGAGATGTTTGCCAAGGGTGGACAAAGAAGTTATCCCCTTCCATTTGCATTCGTTGAAATGTAACATCTGACCTCAGTGCGTTTGCAACTCCTCGTAGCTACTTAGAGTGCGTACCTCCGTGCTCTGGCCATTTCCCTCTCCTCTTCAGGGCCACGACTCCCACACCCCAGCCTCGGAGAATCCTGGCCGTTGAGGTCTCACAGCCGAGTCCCTCTCCGGGCACTGCCTTCGGCCCCAGGGAACTGTCTTGGGCAAGGGAACACCACCTCTCTTGAAGGAACAGCCTGGGCCTGCGGCTGATGGAATGACACAGAAACTTAGTCCCCCGGCCTCCGTTTGGGACACTGTTAAAGGGCCACCCCAGCTCCAGAGCACCGTGGGGGATCTGCTGAGGCCTTAGCGGCAGACACACCACGGTTGAGCTCCTCAGCTCCCCCTGCCTGCCTCACTTCCCTCACCAGCTCGCCCCCCGGAAACTGCCTGCAGGTGAGTCCTCCCCCTGCGAAAACACCCCATCTCAGGCACGGATTCCAGGGAGGGCAGGCCAAGCCCCGCTGTTAGCTTCACTGGGAAGCAGACTGGCAAACGGAGGGTAACGTACACCGCTCTACCTGTGTCTCCGTCCTGCTGCTCGGTCATCTGCTTCTGGCCCGCAGCCTACCCTCCCCCACTCACTGCTGCCATCCTGCTCCGCAAGCTTCCCTGTCGCCTCGGCTCCGCACATCAGGATGCTGCCCTTCCTCCGTGCTGAGCGCCATCACCCTCCTCCTCCAAAGTTTACTCACGCAGGGTTGCTCCCACCAGAACGCTTCTGGGTGATGTGCATGTGTGCGCGGTCCTATTTTTACAGTCCAGCCCCCTGTGGTACGCCCCCGGGCTCACTCTTTGAACCGCTCATCTTGAACGTGAATGCCAGCTTGGTAAGCTCTTTCAGTCTCAGGGCTATAAATACCTTCAATACGATGATGTCTCAGGTTGGTCTCTCCAGCCGGAACTTGGTCCGTGAGCTCCTTGCTTGTAGATGGATCTAGCTGCTTCCTCAACATCGCTACCTGGAGGTCTCATGGCCTTCCCTACCATACCATGTCTGAAACTGAGCTCCTGAGGTACCCACCACAACCACCCCCGGGCACCATCTAGAAGGTTCTCTGCCCCAGCCGTTAATGGCAACTCCATCCTCCCAGTTGCTCAGACCAAAAAGTGTCATCCTCCTCGACATTTTTTCTTTCTTACATCAGCAAATTCCGTGGGCCCTCCCTTCATCATACGTCTAGAATCTGGTTACTTCTCCCCCCTCCCCCCATCTGCTTCCCCTGCTCTGGTCTGAGACGCCATAATGATGCTGCTGGATGATTACAATAGTCTTCAGCTGGCCTCTCAGCTGCTCCCTTGCCTCCTTCAGGGTCTCCTTAACACAGAGCGATCCTTTGTTTTTAATGTTTATTTGTTTTTGAGAGAGAAAGAGACCGAGTGTAAGCAGGGGAGGGGCAGAGAGAGGGAGACACAGAATCCAAAGCAAGCTCCAGGCTCCAAGCTGTCAGCACAGAGCCCAACGCGGGTCTGGAACCCACGAACCACGAGATCGTGACCTGAGCGGAAATTGGATGCTTAACTGACCCAGCCACCCAGGTGTCCCCAGAGTAAGCCTTTTAAGGCATAATCAGATCTCGCCGTTTTGGCGCTCAAAGCCCACCAGGGGCTCTCCATCCCACGGTAACAGCTAAAGTCCTTTTAGCCATCTGCAAGGTTCTAACACAGTCTGACCAGCCCTGCTACCTGGCCCCTCATCTAATCTGCTACATGCACCTTGCTGCCACCTTACTGTTTCTGAAACACACCAGCCAGCCCTGACCTCAGGACCTTTGTGCTGGCTGTTTGCTCTGCCCCAGAGGCCTGTTTTGCTGGCTTCCTCACCTCTGTGGGTCTTTACTCAAAATTCCCATTGTTGAAACAAATGTCTCGGCCCAACATGGAGCCCTTCTGCCTGGAGCCACGTCAACAAACTGAAACTTAGATCAGGTTTCGTGTCCCATTAAACGCTCTGCTGGGCGAGAAACACAGTATATCCGGTCAGCCAGTCCCCACCGGCCAAGCCAACTCTGGGCTCTATACTTGTTTCCTTATTCCTTCCTCTTTATCCTATAAAAGCTTCTTGCCTTCTGCCCAATTCTGCTCTTCTCTCGACCTTTGGACATGGAGGCTGCCCACTTCATAAAGTGTAAAGGTTTGTCTCTTTCACCTAAACTGTAATCATCTTTTTAAGTTTATTTATTTTGAGAAATACAGTGCACATGGGGGAGGGGCAGAGAGAGGAGACAGAATCCCAAGCAGGCTCCTCACTGTCAGTGCAGAGCCTGACACGGGGCTCAAACTCATGAAACTGTGAGATCGTGACCTGAGCCAAAACCAAGAGTTGAGCGCCTGACTGAACCACCCAGGTGCCCCTTTAATCAATCTGTTAACCTACCAATAATGCCCATCCTAGCCACTATTAGAACTAAGACCTGTGCTGCACCCGGGTGGCTCCATTGGTTAGGCGTCCAGCTTTGGCTCACATCATGATTTCAACGTTCGTGAGTTCAGGCCCTGTGCTCGGGCTCTGTGCTGACAGCTCAGAGCCTGGAGCCTGCTTCAGATTCTGTGTCTCCCTCTCTCTCTGCCCCTCCTCCGCTCTTGCACTGTCCATCTCTCAAGAATAAATAAACATAAAAGAAAAGTTTTAAGGACTGCAACCCCAGAACACTATCTGTGCCCTGGCCCCGCTTCATTTTCCTACACCACATTTATTAGCAGCTGGCACACTAGAATTCTTTACTTACACATTTTGTGTAATCTCTGCCTCCCCTAGCTGGAATGTAAAGTTCGCAAAGGTAGGGATTTGGGTTGGTTTCGTCCACTATGGTATCCCAGAGCATCTAGACCTCCCAACACACAGAATGTGCTAGGAATGAGCAAAGGAACTAGGGAGGAGTCAGGGTACACAAGAAAAGCTGCATTTAGGGATTTCATATACTAGCTTTTGTTTCCTAGTCATTTATCATGTTCTTTTCACAGAGTGGTGTTCAGGGCTTCAGGATGAAAGAGACCGCCCAGCCACGTTCCCGCAGTCACAGCCATGACTGCTTAGCAAATAAGATCCTAAGAGAAATCAGTAAGGGAAATGGAACTTCATACAAAAGGGGAAAAAACTAACTAGGCTGATTTAACGTCTTACAATGAGGATGATGACTAACTAACTGTTCTCCAGTCCTGCTGAGGAGAGAACCACCCCCCAGCCCCCAAAAGGGTTTAAATCCTAGCTTAAAGAATTTGGGAGGATATATAAGGAAGAATTCAGTGTCACCCACCCTGGCTAAATACTGGATGTAGCAGATTCATCTTCCTCTGGAAGCTGTCAGCTGGAGAAAGGATTCCCCTTCACGTCCGGTCCTATTCGATAGCGACAATGTGCAGGGTCAGAGCTACAGCAAGGATGTCTGATGGCCTCAGACCCAATCTTTCCCTCCTCTGGCTTGTTTGGCTGGATGTCTGGGCTCAGCCTGGCCTTTTCCACATATGACAACCCTTCACAACCCACCTCATGACTTATTTAACACCCGCAGCCCGTTCTGGCATTTTGCTCAAATACAGCTCCATCAGTAATGTTAGNTTAGAAGTGTCAGGCATCCCAGCTCTCGATACAGAAAACAGATTGCTGGTTACCAGACGTGGGGGATGGGGGGTGGGCAAATAGGTGAAGGGGGACAAAAAGTACAAACTTCCACTTATAAAACAAGTCCTGGAGACGTAATGTACAACATGGGGACTATAGTTAATAATTTGGTATTGTANATTTATTTTTTGGGAGAGACAGAGAGAGAGAGCAGAGGAGGGGCAGAGAGAGAGGGAGAGAGAGAATCCAAAGCAGACTCCACACTGTCAGCGCAGAGCCCGATGCAGGGCTTGAACTCACAAACCATGAGTTTGTGACCTGAGCCAAAATCAAGAGTTGGATGCCTGACTGAGCCAGAGATCTTAAATGCTCTCATCATAAGAAAAAAAAAAAATGTGTAATTATGGTGACAGATGGTAATGACACTTATTGTGGTGATCATTTGGCAGTGTATACAAATGTCGAATCATTATGTTGTAGATCTGAAACTAACATAATTTTATGGGTCATTTATACCTCAATCAATAAATATTTTTGGTATCCTGAAACTGTATATAATGCACAGATGTACTGATACAAAACTCAGCCTATTTATACATGTACAACATACAAAAATTTTGTAAAAAGTTGTAACTGTAAAGTAGGGGTTTGCTTATTTTAAAAGGGTTTTTTCTAACTCTGAAAACATGACATTCTCAACAGTTACGTCAGTATTCATAAAATACGCATTTACTGGGTTTCTATTTCATTCCAGGCACTTAACATATGAAGTTAAAAGCGTGTGTAACCCCCAGTCCAGTCTACTAGACGATAAAGGTGAGAGGTAATTGCTGGAGGGGCGCCTGAGTGGCTCAGTCGGTAAAGTGTCCTACGTCAGCTCCGGTCATAATCTTGCAGTCTGTGGGTTCAAGTCACATGTCAGGCTCTGTGCTGACAGCTCAGAACCTGGAGCCTGGTTCGGATTCTGTGTCTCCCTCTCTCTCTGCCCCTCACCACCACATACTCTGACTCTTTCTCTCTCTCAAAAATAAACATTAAAAAAAATTTTAACAACACTTTAAAAAAGAAATAATTGCTGTAGATCATGATTAAGCTCACACGAGCTAAGAGCAGCAGTACAAGGACGGTGAGCTAAGGAAATACGGAGAATCAGGCAAAATTTCACAGAGGAGACCCCTGCACTGGATCAGACACTTACGTGGGCAAACACTATAATAATATCTTGTCCTGTGTTTTGTTTGGAAAAGCCCCTTTGCAATTAATTTGATCTTCAGAGTAAATTAGTGTTCCCTGTAGTATACGACGGTCATGAAAAGATCCTGCTGAAATTGGCAGCCAGATGTCTAAAAGAGTCACATGCAGCCCAAGGATCGTAATTGCCAATACAAAATTCCACATTTCCGGTCACATCTAGCAAGGATTATTTAACAGAAAAGCAGCCTGAATCCAACAACCCCATCTGAATACCAACTCAAGGACACTGCTACACAGCAAAACACACATAGTAGGTCCTCATCCATTGTGGGTTAGATTTCATTCTTCCATAAATGAATCCACAAATTAAACACATAATATACGCATATATTTGATAAATTTATACAACCCTCTTTCATCAAAAAGGCCGTGTATTTGGAGCTTTCTGTTAAACATTGCAGATTTCTAAACTATGAAAAAATTGGAGAAGAAATGAATGATTCATATTAATAGCAAGAATTGTTATGCTAATTGTGAGTTATTTGTGCTCTGTACTATTTTTTGCTTTCTACTGAATAGTCATTATCTTACTCCATGTTTCTCTTTCAAATCATTTGGAAAATAAAAATGAAGAAGCTGAATAAGGAGATAGGATCCGACATCTGCATTCTGACGTGTCAAATCCAAGGGACCATGAAAGGCCTGCCCAACTTAAAAGCCAGCAGAGTTACAAAAGTTTCTTTGGAAAATGCTGCAGTCAGGAGAAGCTAGGCTGGGCTGCAATAACAAATAGACCCCACTATCTCAGGTGCTAAACTCAATAAAGATTTCTTTCTAGGCCACTTCATAGATCAGGGACCAGTCTCCTAACATCTTGCAACTCCACCATTTCAGAGGCCTTTGAGTCCAGCCACATGGAGCAGAAAAATGAGAATATGTAGAGAGCATATTTGTGGAAGGCACAGGTCACTTCTGTTCATATTCCCATTGGCCAGGATTCAGTCACAATTTCCCAAACGCACTACAAGGAAGGCAAAGAAATATAGTTTTTCTAGGTGCCCAGGAAAAGAAAACGAACTAGTGAAGAGGTAGCCAGTCTTTGATACAAAGGGAAAGAACTAAAAACACAATGTTGTATATTGTGATTAGGTTTCCAAGTTAACCCACCCAAAATGCAACTGAAAACAGGTGCTAATGGAGTAACACCTCAATGACATGAATATCACCTCTCTGGCCATCTTGTCTACAGGGACCAAAGGTGACAACTCATTAACATAATAGAGGTTCTGCATTCTGTGCTTTCAGTCATCTTTTATTCCACATTTATCATGCCTTCCTGTGGCAGGCACGATTCTAGGCACTGAAAAAACAGAGATAAGATCTGATCATTGCTCTCAGTGGCAATAACGAAACGAACTCCTGTCAGACCAAGATGAGAACCCAGGGTGTTTCTGGAAATTGCACATACATCACTGTGACTGGAAGAGTGTTGGCAAGGCAAGGGCAGCAAGGACCGGACCAAGGTGCTGTGTGCCATGCGGACAACAATTTGGGCCTCGAATGGGAATCCACTGAAAGAACTGAAGCACTGGAGTAACAGCATCAGATGAGTACTTTTGAAAGACCACGCAGACTGCCTGCCGTGTGGGAAATCAAGTAGGAGGACACAGTGGAGAGGGCTGTGCCGACTCTATAGCTGTCACTGTTTTGCCATCAAGGACATTTTGATGTAGACACCTTTTTACATGGGGTATATTACATGGGATAATTTTGAGGCAGCATAAAAAATCAGTAGACATTCTCTTTCCTTTTTCAGAATGAAAATTGCTTTGTTGTTTTTCCATCTGATTATATGCTCAATGTGAAATATTCAGACAATACAAGAAGGTAAAAAGGAAAAGTAAAAATCACTCATAATCCAGTGCCTGGTGAAAACCACTGTTAACGTATTCTGTGTATATATTTTTATTACTGTCCCCATGCATACTTTTTCTAATAGAAATGTGATAACGCCATAAACCCAGATATAACCCACTTTCTTTGTTTAGCAATCATTTCAGAACATTTTCTCAAAGCACTAAGTCTGGCTGTCATAATGTTTAATGGCCGCAGAGCATTCCATTGGTTGGATGTCTGTGTATGGTAGTGGCTGAGAGTATAAACTCTACATCTGAATTGTCTGGATGCTTTTTTAAAAAAAAAATGTTTATTTTTAATCAAGAGAAAGAGAGAGAGAGAGAGAGGCAGGGGCAGAGAGGAAGACACAGAATCTGCAGCAGGCTCCAGGGTCTGAGCTGTCAGTGTGGAGCCCATCATGGGGCTCAGGCTCATGGGCCACAAGATCATGACCTGAGTTGAAGTCAGATGCTTAACCGACTGAGCCACCCAGGTGCCCTGAATTAATGATGGCTCTAAGCTAAGAGTCATCAAACAAAATCTGTAAAGGGCCAAATAAATATTATAGATTTTGTGGGCTCTATTAGTCAGTGTTCTCCAGAGAAACAGAACCAACCAGATCTATATAGATCTATATAGACCTGTATCTCAGTGTCTCTATCTATCTATCTATCTATCTATCTGTCTATCTGTCTATCTATAACTTTGTGTCTATAGATATTTCTATTTCTGTCTCTGCCTCTTTATCTATGTATTTCTACATGGAGAAAGAGAGGTATTTTGAGGAATGAGACCACATGATGGTGTAGGTCCAGAATATGCAGAGCAGACCAACAGGCTGGAGACCCAAGGAAGCGTTGCAGCCTGAAGGCAGTCAGCTTGCATAAGTCCCTCTTTCTCCAGTCTTTCTCCAGGGACATCACTGTATTTCTATGAATTGATTGGGTGAGGCCTACCCATATTGTGAAGGGTAATCTGCTTTACTCAAAGTCTACCGATTTAACTGTTCTTCTCATCTGAAAAATGCCTTTACAGAAACATCTAAAATAGTGTTTGACCAAATATCTAGATACCATGGCCTACACAAGGTGACACATAAAATTAACCATCCCATGAGCCACACGATTTCTGTGACAGTCTACTCAACTCTTTCCTTGTGGTGCGGTAGCAGATATATACAATATGTAAACAAAGGGACATGGCTGTGTTTCAGTAAAACTTTATTTATAAAAACAGGTGGCAGGCTGGCTTTGGTGCATGGGCTGTAGTTTTTGAGTCCTGCTCTTAGCTACTTTCTAACTGTGCAACCTTGGACAGATCCCATCAGTTCTTTAAACCTCAGTTTTCTCATCTGTGGGAAACGGGGATGATTCAAAAGGCTTCTGTGAGAATCAAGAAGACACTATCTGCAGAGCACCTGGCACAAGATCGGGCCCATGTTAACTGCTCAATAAATCTGCCCCTTATTACTATTTATGTATTATCTACTGACAGAATTTTTTATTTTTATTTTTTTACAAATAGTTTATTTTTTAAACACCTTCATTGGGATATAAGTGACATACGATAAACTGCACATATTTAAAGTACACAACTTGA
>NW_027532848.1:1369609-1371479 GCF_008692635.1 Crocuta crocuta
TTTCGTAGATCTATATGCTCATGCGATCATCACCGCAGTCAAAGAGAATGACTACGTCCAACACCTCAAAAGTTTCATCTGCCACTTGTACTCCTGCCCTCACGTCCCTTCAACCCCCCCCAGCCCCGACTCCCAGCACCAAGCAACCACTGGTCTCTATCCCTGTCTTACTAACAAAACTTGGATTGTTTGCAGTCTTGCACTATTAAGAATAACGTGGCCATGCACATCCACGGGCAGATCTCTGCCCATATGTTCAATTACTTTCTTAGGATAAAATGCCACATGCAGGATCACTAATTTGTAGAGTAAGTTCACTTGATATTGTGATACACTTTGACAAATTGCCTTTCAGAAAGGTACCAGTCTGCAATGACTGCCTCTCCTCACTTATTTTCAACTATTACACTGACAGCCTTTCTGTATGGACCCAAGGTAAGTCCGTGTGCTCAAGTTGTGAGTGTGAGTGTGGGCTGGCATTTGACACATCCAGAGATACTTAAACAGCACGTGATGGGTGCGAGACAACAACTGACATCCACAGAGGGGTGCTCCTTTGCAGGAGCAAGGTCTGAAATTCCAGCCCAGGTGTCTGATTCCACCGAAGTAGCATGCTAGCTGCGACTCAGCCAGACGCTGACTCGGGTGCAAAACCAGGCAGTCACGTGATCAGGAGAAGACGTGCATCTATGGCGAAACAAGCCTTGCAACCCCTAAGTACTTGCTTGCTAAAAGCTGTTTGTATGTTTGAGAGAATTTGGAGAATTGGGTTTAATATTTAATTTCACAGTAATACACCAGCCACTCCCAAGGTTGTGAGGGCGGGTATGTATGGCCACCACCCAGCTTTCATATGTTCACTGAAGGACCCTGACATCTGCTGGATGGCCAAATTGGTTTAGGTCTATGTGCAACATCTTTCTGGTCCCTGCCAGTCTGAAAGGGTGATTATGCCTTATTGTTTTCATTTGCATTTTTATTAAGAGTTAGGTTGAGTATCTTTCATATGGCTGGTGACTATTTGCCTTCTTTAGTGAATTTCTTGTACATATCTTCTGACCATTCATACACTGTGGTGTTAAAAGTTTTCTTACTGGTTTGTAAGAGATCTTATGATATTAATGACATTAGTCTTCTGTCATATGAGTTGCAAATGTTTTCCCATTTGTCAAATGTTTTAACATTGTTTATGCTGTTGTTTTTTTTTCTGAAGTAGCAAAGGTTATCAATATTTTTCTTTATGGTCTCTGGCTTTGGTGTCATGCTTAGACATTTCTCCCCCAAGAATATATAAATAATCATGTAAATTTTCCTCTAAGGGTAAGCACGACTGTTTTACACATTCCTTGGGGAAGAAAAAAAACAAACAAACATGTAACAGCTGAAAGTTTAATGGTTTGTAAAAAGTAGTACTCAGGGTTTAAAATTGCCTTTCTGATGGGACGATAAAGTAGTCAAAATGTTTTTTGGTGTAATTTCTGAAATTTGGCCTTCTTGCTTTACAGTCCCTCTCTCTCTCTGTCTCTGTCTCTGTCTCTCTCTCTCTCTCTCTCTCCCCCTTCTAAATAATTCAAAATAGAAAGAGAAGTAAATTTGTAANAGCATCAGTGGCAGAGCGGCCAGCGGCTGCGCTCCCGTCCAGCATCAGTGATGGCATCAGCGCTGCCTGTCCCCAGGAACGGCGGCGATGGTGTCTCCACCTGAGCGCTCCTGCTGGGTGATGGCAGCCCCACTAGAAAGCGTGTGAACCTTCTAATTGCTCTTCTAGCTTAAACTAACAAAGGGGGTTTCGTGGTCTGCAACCAAGAAACCTGAATGGTGTGGAAGCAAGGGAAGGAGTGGCTACAGAAAATACAACCTCAATTTCATA
>NW_027532848.1:1371626-1372101 GCF_008692635.1 Crocuta crocuta
TAGGGGCTCTTACACAGTGGTCCTTCCTGGCCACTGATGATAAAAAAGAGCTACATTGGATCTACCAAGCCATACGTCCCATCCCCCCAGACCAACCCACTCACAAGTAGTCCAACAGTGTGAAACTCTCAGCAGTCACACATGAGTGGGAAGGAGACCTACCCACTCTCTGTACTGAAGTTGCAGCAGCGGTCAGATATCCTTGTAACCAGCTTTTTAAAACAATTGACCATTGTGGTGACAAGACGCGTCAGAATATTCTCTATGTACCGGAAACTGACTCAGTGTTTATGGCCCGTCTTTTGCCTGAGATCCTGGAGGACATTCAGGGCTATTCGTATCCAGGGAACTGGGATTCTAACACGGGACTTGCTAAAACTTGCACACACACATATAATTAAGCACCTGGTTACATTCTGTTGAAAATATGGTTCTTTTTGCCTAAAAGTATTCATTTAAATGTGGGCCGTACCAA
>NW_027532848.1:1372149-1372310 GCF_008692635.1 Crocuta crocuta
AGTATTAGATTTGGAAACGCTCGTGAGAAGAATATTTTCTAATAGAAGCCGTTCAGCCCATCTAGGAAATTGACTTGAGGGTGAGGTAATACTTTAAGTAAACAATTTAGGAAGTCTATTCAAATTGCTCCAAGAGCTTTGCAGACATGAGCTAATTCAGC
>NW_027532848.1:1372349-1376500 GCF_008692635.1 Crocuta crocuta
ATAGCACCTTCCTGCCTCCTCTCATGTGGCTTCCAAATGAGGAAACAGCTGTGGAGGATGCATATGGGGAAAACACCTTGCAGGAAAGGAGGCTGGTGATGCTTCTGTTTTTTCAAAACAAACAAACAAACAAAACACAACATCCTGAGACCACACAAACATGAGCTATTATAGCCCTTACCTCCTCTGAATTTCAGAGCTCCCCGGTAACAACAGGGATTAAGCTGAATGAAGAGTCACTTGGCTGCATCCCTTTGTGAGAGCGGCCAGTCTGCTCTAGGCACTGCACTCTGAGATGGTTCGTGCCCCTGTGGGGGCGGCTAGGGTGCTCCCAGATGCTGGCACNCCCTGCTCCCTCACCCCAATTTAGGACGACTCTGAAGGGCCACCCCAGGTCTGAAACTCGCCATGGGGGTGGCTGAGGGGTCTGTATCACAGTTTAACGTCTCCCTCTGCCCAACCCTAGGTGTATCTCCCTAGATAATCCCTCAGGGAACTTCCGGCCCACTCATCTCCCTCCTCCAGCCTGCGTCCAGGGAACCTGACCTGAGACACGCCCATTTTAAGGACAAGGCTGCACTTGGAAGAGTCCAAAAGATAATCTTACAGGTCTAACTAATTTAATTCTTTTACATTTTTATTGCCTATAATTAACTCATCTCCGAGGGAAATACTGACCAGCCTCGAACTTTGACTCACCATTACTGCAGGCATGGCCTGGTGCCAAATAAAGGTTTCGTTCAGGGTTAGCAATTATCTAACTACAGTAAAGCCAGCAGGGTGACGTTAGGACTCTAAGGGTTGGTCGTGTATTAATTCCTGAGGGAATTAATGTCAATTCCACTTGAAAAAAGAAGGAAAAGAACGAGAAATAGTTAGAAAAATCCATACCTACATGGTGAGCACTTACAGTGTAAGCAAGAGGGTACCAAGAAAGAGGAAAAAACAACAGCCCTCCCCACCCGCCCCGGAAGCCCACAGTCGAGCTGGGCAAACAAGCAAATACACGATCAGAGAAAATGTGGCAGGTTGTGATGGGGAAATGTAGGGCACCATGACAGTGCGTAGCAAGGACACCTAACCCTGTCAAGTCTGTAGGGTTAGGACAGGAGAGAGAAAAGAAGTGTCCACGTTGGAAACAAGAAACGAGTCAGGGGCAGGGAAAAAGAGGACCTGAAGAATGCTAATCCAAGGAAATGGTCACGTACAAGGCGAAAGAAGGAATTTGCCGGAAGCCCTTCTATTTATAAAGGTGAAAAACTGGAAACAACCCAAACGCTCAACAACAGGGGAATGATAATAACAGAATATTGTGAAGTTGTCCAAAGGCAAGTAATGCACATTACATCCAATTGTGGAAAAGTGATGTGAAATAATATTAAATGAGTAAAGCAGAAGTGGTGCACGTACACTGGGCTATGATCCTAAGAAAATATGCGGCTTTATAAACAATGACCTAGAAACTTCTGTGTACCAGAGGGACAAGAATTTCATGCGTCATGTTTCCTTTCGGCCCCTTTTCCCCTATTTGAGTACGTCACCTTTCTGACCTGATTTTTAAAAATATTTTCCTTTCCCTGCTATGAACGCCTCATATACGCGTGCTCCAGCCTAGAAATTTTTTTAAGTCTTTTAGAAATTTTCAGAAATTCCTGCTCTTAACTACAACAAGAAAAAATAGCAATATCACCCTGAGGAAAGACCAGCACTTTAGATTCTGCAGATCTTTGACTTAGAGTTGAACACTCTGAAATGACATAAAGGGTATACTTATTTTAATAAACAAGAAAGTTACAACCTTTGTGGAAAGCCTCCTCGGTACCATACGTCCATAGCTTTTTTAAAAGTGCACAGGCTTCGATTGAGAAATTCCTCATGTAGGCTGTATCTTGTGCTGTGGTGGCAAATGTTTAACCACCAGATCTCCGGGGGGAAAGCCTGGGATTTGTACTGTTTGCCAATTTCTATGGTGCAAATACTATTCTCATGGCCAAGTCCAAATTATCAATGTGATGTCAAGAGAGATGAAAACATATGTCCACACAAAGACTTGGACACAAGTGTTCATAGCAGCATTATCCATAAGAGCAAAAAGGTAGAAACAGTCCAAATATTCATCAACTAGTAAATGGATAAGCGAACTGTGATTATTACAGCAGGATTCTCGCACAGAGAAGCACTGAGAGAGACAGAGGCTTTCTTTGTCCAGAAAGCAGCTTTGTTCGTGCTAGACCTGGCTCAGCGGGCTAAGACCCCAAAACCGTTGAGCCCGAAGCGCAGCAGGGTGTAGCTTTTTATGCCATTTCTACTTCTTTGTGACTCTGGTGACGCATGAAGTCTGACTGGACACAGTCCAAGTTACAGAGTCGTGTCGGAGTTACACACACATGCGTAGGAGTTGGTTGGGCCACGGAGCGCGTTGCCTTCCTCTGTGATGGGAAGGCCTCCGTCACATTCCTTAGGGAGGGGCTCTGCCACAATATATGCATCCAATTCAATACTACTCAGCAAGAGAAAGACAGGAACTACTGATGCAGGCAACAACCTGGATGAAAGGTGAACGAAACAAAGAGGCAAAATAAAAGTATGTATCATATGAATCCACTTACATTCAATTCGGGACAATGCAAATCGTTGTGACAGAAAGCTGTTCAGTGTTTGGGGGTAGGAAGGAGGCAGAGGGAGGGATTACCAAAGAGCAAAAGAAAACTTTTAGAGGTGATGGCTATGTTCATGATCTGGACTGTGGTGATAGTTTCGTGGGTATATTAGCTATGTCATAATTTAACAGTCGAGCCACTTTTTATTGCATGTCAGTTACACCACAATAAAATTGGTTCAAGGAAAAAGACTACTCAGGGTCTTCTGTGCTCCTGTCCCTTCTGATCCCCTTAAACTTCTCGGGTGCCCAGCCTAACTGTCAATCTCTAACACCCACATCTTTGTGGGAAGTCTGCCCTCGGGCTGCCTAAACCCACATTGTTCTACAAACTGGTGAAAGTGCCCAGGAGTTAGTGTCTCCCACCTCTGCTGCCTCTTTGCCCCCAGTTCCCCAGGCAGCCTTTAATGGCTGGCAAGTACAAGGGCATAAATGCCCAGTGTCCTTGAGCCTTGGCCAGGATAATTCTGAGGTGGATTGTTAACAGTGGTGGGATTAAATTCTAGATGCTCCTCACGGTAGCTGGCCTAATAATGACCCCAATGATGGGCTGTCTTCTATTCCCTATAGGGCTTCTCCACTGCCCCACCTGTGTCCATGCACCCAAATAAATTACATGCACTCCAGTCCTTATCCTAAAGTCAGCTTCCGGGAAAGCCCAATTCAGACAGGGTCAAAGGTCTCGTGAGGATTTCCCCCTGGAAACTAGACAGAGATTGATTTGAGGATTTACGGTTTAAGGTACTTGCCCTCAGATCTCTTTGAGTTAAAGCCCATTTCTTAAAGCTAACATCTGGCACAAAAACGTTTTCGCAACAATGGATGCGTAATAAAAACAAAGCATTTAAGGCAGATCATTGTGATCCCTCTTACATTTGTGAAAGATAATACTAGAAGAGATGGAGAAATTCTAGGAAGAAGAACCAACGATTTAAAATATGTAAATATCTGAGGGAANAAAATAAAATCTTTTTTTTTTTTAAAGATACTTATGTAAGTTGGGTTTGGAAAAAAAACAAGCAGCTTTCTAGGTCCTTCTCCCTATACAAATATCTGCAACTAACACTTATTCTTTTCAAGTCCCTCATCTCCGCCAGAAACCCTTCCAAGGGCGGGCAATTATGGCATTGAAGAAGACAAATAATATCTTTGCTCTCATAGGACACATGATCTAACAAAAGGACACAGGCATTAAAGAGAATAAATAACCACAAAAAATATCAGAGAGTGATAAATTATTTGCAGAGAATTCAAACTGGGTGAAATGAAGGTAAGGGCTGACGATGTGTTGGCCCTAGGTGTGAAAGTGTGGTAGATCTGATTATCGTTCTACAAATATCTCCCCAGTGGAAAAGTCCTTTCCCTCTCCAGTGATGCTGACCATGTGAACTGATCTGGGCCATGTGGAAGGGGGCAGTGTGTGAGTTCCGAGTTGGGGCCTTAGGGACTTGAGCGTTTTCAAGTGCTCACCTGGGGGGCAGTCTGGACACTA
>NW_027532848.1:1376652-1387694 GCF_008692635.1 Crocuta crocuta
AGTCTGGACCCTAGGCCGAGATGCAGAGTCCCACTTCCCCAATCACCACACATGCCTGTGAGCAGAGATTCATGCTTGTTGTTTTAAGCCACTGAATTATGAGCTGGTTTGTTAAAAAATATTACTATAGCAACAGTTGACTGATCCTCATAGTCAGGGAAGCCTCTCTGAGGAGGTGATATTTAAGCTGAGATCTGAGTGGTAAGAAGCCAGTCCCGTGATGACTGTTCCAGGCAGAGAGAACACCTCACGTGCGTAAAAAGATGCCAAGGTGGGCGCCAGTGTGGCATGCGCGGGAACCTGAAAGGCAACGGGGGAGGCCAGACCGTGTAAGTGGTGAGGTGGGAAAATGGCACGAGATGAGAACGAAGGGGAATCCAGCGAGGCCAGGCTATACAGGGATCTGCAAACTAGTGTAAGGAATTTGGTTTTCATCGTGGGTACGGAGGAAAAGCCCTGGAGGATTTAAGCAGGGTAGTGACATGATCCCATGGATTTTTAAAAGATCACTGTGGCTGCCGGGTAGAGAACAGATGAAACGAGGGACTCACATACTCTTCTGCTACACTAGCAAGCAACTCAGAACCTCCCTCAACAGAGTTCCTGAACTACAAAACAGCCAAAATCTTTACTTCAANAATCCATACATAAAATAGCTGAGGTACCATTTCATGCATATGTAACAAACCACCCCAAAACTTAATGACCAGAATCAACAACCACCATTCATTTGTTCACAGATCTGCAATTGGGGCAGGGCTTGCCGGGGAAGCTCATGTCCGGCCCACGTGGAATCAGGGGGAAGGCCCCACTGGGGGTTGGAGGGACCATGTCCATGACGGCCCCATTCACAGAGCTGGCAAGCTGGGGCTCACGGTTGGCCAGGCGCCTTTGTTGTCTTCCACAGACGACTCTCCATGTGGCCACGTGGACTTCCTCACAGCCTGGTGGCTGGGTTCCAAGAGCAAGCTTCGTAAGAGGACAGGCCCCAGTGTGTAAATGCTTATCCGAGCTTCTGCGTGCATCACACTTGCTCATTTCCCACTGGCCAAAGCTAGTCACATGCCAACCCCAGAGTCAAAGGTGGGGGTGGGGAATATCCAAGAGCATGAACACAGAGGAGTGCTGTCTGTTGGGGGTCAACGATGTCACAATATGAAAACCAGATCAAATCAAACTTTAAGTGAACTTTTTTTGAGAGAGAGACAGAGACAAGGCATAAGTAAGCAAGTGGCAGAGAGAGAGAAAGAGCAGGAGGGAGAGAGAGAGAGAAGCAGGGCTAACCCTAAGTAGGGCTCATGTTCACCTGAAGCAGGGCTCAGGCTGACCCAAAGCGGGACTCGACCTCATGAACCATCAGATCATGAGCTGAGCCAAAGTCTTAAAGGACTGAGCCACTCAGGCTCCATTAGGTGAACTTTTAAAAGGAACCCACAGATGGGGTGCCTGAGTGGTTCAGTCCATTAAGCATCTGACTCTTGATTTCTGCTTGGGTCACGATCTCACAGTTTGTGAGCTGGAGCCGTGAGTCGAGCCCTGAGTCGAGCCCAGCCTTGAGATTCCTGCTTGGGATTCTCAATCTCTTTCTTCCTCTGCCGCTCCCTCTCTCCCTCTTTCTCAAAATAAATAAATAAACTTTAAAAATAAAATAAACCCACTGATTTTCACACTTGCTCTAATAGTCAAAGGGAAGGTTTGTGTACTCTAAACAGGTTCACTTTTCAAAATATCTTCGCTTTAAATAACTGCATAGGCTTCTTTTTAGCACCTATAACATCCACCTTTTTAAAATGTATCTCATTCAGCGGTGTCGGGGCTATGGCGAGGAAGGCGGAGGGGGTCTCACAGGGCTACCTCAAGAAACAAGCCAAAGTACACATGGTGGAGGGTCCCAAATACCACTACGAGCAGGGATATAAAATAAGCAAGGTCTCAACAAGAGAGACCGAGAGACACCATTCAAAGAATACTTTCTGAATGGACAGGCCCGGGACAGTCAAAGAGCCTTCTTTAGTACAGCAGTACTCACAGGTGCAGAGTGCATAACAAGCTTTTAAAACTAACAAGAGATAGAAAGCTAACCAAAATGATGNAAACTCCCCCCAGATGTAACTTGAATCGATCTTCTTCATGACATATCATAGCGAAACTGGCAAAATATAAGGACAAAGAGAGAATTCTGAAAGCAGCTAGGGANAATGCCCCAATCAAAAGACATAGGATGTCAGGATGGATAAAAAAAACAAAACCCATCTATTTTCTGTCTACAAGAAACTCATTTTAGACTGGAAGACACCTTCAGATTGAAAGTAAGGGGATGGAGAAATATCTATCGTGCTACTGGAAGTCAAAAGAAAGCTGGAGTAGATAGATCTATATCAGACAAACTGGACTTTAAAGTAAAGACAGTAACAAGGGATGAAGAAGGGCATCATATAATAATTACAGGGTCTATCCATCAGGAAGAGCTAATAATTATAAATGTCTATGCACCGAATATGGAAGCACCTAAATATATAAAACAATTAATCACAAACAGAAACAATCTTATGGATAAGAAGGTACTAATAGCAGGGGACTTTAATACTCCACTTACAGCAATGTATAGATCAACTAGACAGAAAATCACTAAAGAAACAATGGACTTGGATGACACATTGGACCAGAAGGATTTGACAGATATATTTAGAACTCTACATCCTGAGGCCATGGAATTCACTTTCTTCTCAAGTGCACATGGCACATTCTCCAAGACAGATCACATACTGGGACATAAAGCAGCCCTCAATAAATATAAAGGAATTGAGATCATACCATGCACACTTTCAGATCACAATGCTATGAAACTTGAAATCAATCACAGGAAGCAGTCTGGAAAACCTCCAAAAACATGGAGGTTAAAGAACACCCTACTAACGAATGAATGGGCCAATCAGGCAATAAGAGAAGAAATTTAAAAATATATGGAAACAAATGAAAATGAAAATACAATCCAAACTCTATGGAATGCGGCAAAGGCATTCCTAAGAGGAAAGTGCATTGCATTCCAAGCCTATTTCAAGAAATTAGAAAAAGCTCAAGTACAAAATCTAAGAGCGCACCTGAAGGAACTAGAGGCAGAGAAACAAGAGCACTTCAAACCCAGCAGGAGAAGAGAAATAATAAAACTAAGGGTAGAAATAAACAATATAGAAACCAAAGAAACAGTTGAACATATCAATGAAACCAAGTGTTGTGTTTTTGAAAAAATAAACAAACTTGACAAGTCTTTAGCCAGGTGTCTCAAAAAGAAAACAGATCACTCAAATAGACAAAATCACAAATGAAAATGGACTTATTACAACCAACCCCTCAGAAATACAAGCGACTATCAGGGAATACTATGAAAAATTATATGCCAACAAACTGGACAACTTAGAAGAAATGGACAAATAAACACACTCTCACTACCAAAATTCACGTGAGAAGAGATAAAAAAATCTGAACAGACCCATAACAAGTGAAGAAATTGAATCAGTTATCAAAAATCTCCCAAGAAATAAGAGCCCTGGGCCAGATGGCTTCCCTGGGAAATTCTACCAGACATTTAAAACAGAATTAATACCCATTCTTCTCAAGCTATTCCAAAAAATAGAAATCGAAGGAAAACTTCCGGACTCATTTTATGAAGCCAGCATCACTCTGATTCCCAAGCCAGACAGAGATCCAGCAAAAAAAGAGAACTACAGGCCAATATCCTTGATGAATACGGATGCAAAAATTCTCAACAAGATCCTTGCAAATCGAATCCAGCAGCATATCAAAAGAATCATCCACCAAGATCAAGTGGGATTCATTCCTGGGTTACAGGGCTGGTTCAACATTCGCAAAACAATCAATGTGATACATCATATCAATAAAAGAAAAGATAAAAATCATATGATCCTGTCAATAGATGCAGAAAAAGCATTTGACAAGATACAGCATCCCTACTTAATGAAGACCTTTGAGAAAGTCGGGATAGAAGGAACTTACCTAAACATCATGAATGCCATCTATGAGAAGCCCTCAGCTAACATCATCCTCAACGGGGAAAAACTGAGTGTTTCCCCTGAGATCAGGAACATGACAGGGCTGTCCACTCTCACCACTGTGTTGTTTAACATAGTGCTGGAAGTCCTAGCATCANAAAAAATAATATAAAATAAAAAAATGCAGGGAGAGGGAAAAATAAAATAAAATAAAATGTATCTCATTCATGGTTGCAAATGTATAAAAATGTAAATACTTAACACGATATAAAAAGATAACAGGTCATAGTGGCGGTTGTTCATTTTCAGAAAGTTAGAAAGCATGAAGGACCAAAAGAGAAAAAAGAAAGACCTAATTCTTAACAGCATTCCAAGGCAGCCTATCAGACAATGGGCGGATTTTTCCTCCTCTACTCGTGCAAGTTTCACATTTCAGGAAATGCAGGCTAGATACCAACCCAGTGCCTCTGCAAGCTTCTAATGCGATCCTTTGTGGCATTAAAAGGGACCATATTTGTCACCCTTCCTTCCCTCTGCCCTCTTTCTGCACCTCTGTGTCTGCAGTGACCACAGCGTGGCCCGTACCTGACACAGCTCTTTCACCGGCCAGAACGACGCTGATGCGCGGAAGGCGAAGAGCAGGGAGGGCCTTCCATTTTCAGCCCCTGGAGGGCCAGCAGTTTGGCTTTAATCTGTCACGACATCATGTATTACTAGTGATGCTAAGTAGTCAAAGAGGGAGCTTTCCTGTACCTGGGCCCAGCCACTATGGTGACCAGGAGCTGTTAACAGGAGATAAGCGAAGCCAAGGCTGGCCAACCCCCTGTGGTGACTGAAACCCCACTCTCATTCTTATGCTCTCCCTGGAAGGAAGTAAAGTTGGGACCGTGAAAATGGATTTCGCTGACTCAACTGACCAAGGTCCAGGACGCATCTCTTCAATATTCCCTGAGGAAAATAAGTGAGAACAACTGCAGAGTACAGGTTAGGTCGGGGGTCCCTGAAGTCTGATACCTTGAATCGATTTTGTATTTTTTTTTTTAATCAGAGCAGAGTGTACCCTAAAACTACAGATTTTAAAAAGACAGCTTGATGAGCTTTAACACCATCCTAACTACCATCCTCATTAACTTTATGAATGTTTCCATCATCCTAGAAAGTTCCCTTACATTCCTTTCTAGTCAATCTCCCTGNAGAACTGTATGAATAAACCACAATTTACATATCCATTCACCTACTGATGGACATCTGACTCATTTCCAGTGTGAGGATATTTATTATGAATGAAGCTGCCATGAGCATTCTTTTATAGTTCTTTTTCTTAGATATTGCAGCTTTTTTAAAGTTTATTTTTATCTGTATTGAGAGAGAGAGGGAGAGCACAAGCTGGGGAAGGGCAGAGAGAGCAGGAGAGAGAGAATCCCAAGCAGGCTCCATGCTGTCAGTGCGGAGCCTGATATGAGGCTTGAACTCATGAAAGGGAAGATCATGACCTGAGCCAAAGTCAGGAGTCCGATGCTTGGGACGCCTGGGCGGCTCAGTCATTTAAGCATCAACTCTTGGTTTCTGCTCAGGTCATGATCTCACAGTTTGTGGGTTCAAACCCTGCATTGGGATCTGCACTAACAGTGTAGATCTTGCTTGGGATTCGCTCTCCCTCTGTTCTGCTCATGCTCTGTCTCTCTCTTTCTCTCAAAATAAATAAATAAACTTTTAAAAAAAAAGAGTCAGACACTTAACTGACTGAGCCACCTGGCACCCTCTACGGTTCTTTTAGTGTACAGGTGTTCTATTTCACATCCTACATACTTAGGAATAGAATTTCTAAGTCACAGGGTAGGTCCACATTTAACTTTATAAGAAACTGCCGTACTATTTTCCAAAGTGGTTGTACCATTTTATATCCTCACCACTTCCTCACCAATACTTGGCATTGTGTTTTAACAATTCTAAAGCTAAAATAGAGGGCACCTAGGTGGCTCAGTCGGCTGAGCATCTAACTTCGGCTCAGGTCATGATGTCAGGAATTCAAGCCCCGCATCGGGCTGTCTGCTGTCAGCGCAGAGCCCACTTCAGATCCTCTGTCTCCCTCTTTCTCTCTCTGCCCCTCCCCATTCTCTCACACACATGTACTCCCTCTCAAAAATAAATAAACATTAAAAAAATAAAGCTAAAACAGTATCTCATCGATGATACACTGGACCATTACCTTTAAAATCTGGGGAGCCAGAAAGTTGGAAGTAGAAAAATGTCAGCCTAAACCCTTCTCGTTCAACTTGGATGTGGGTGCCGCTGTACAGCCACACTCAATTCCCACTCACTCTGGGTGAGCATGGCCTTGACATTTCCTAAACAAAGGGCTCTGAAAAGTTGATATCATACAGTATTCAGTAGAAATGAGCTACCTTCCATCTTTAATTCCTGCTATCCCCCTAAACCTCACGACAAATATTCAACCAAATATAGGACATGTCACTGATAAACAGGCTGAAGGAAACTGACCGAAATCTCAGTTTCAATGCATTGCCTATTATACCCAAAAACAAGTTCAAACTCACTGCTGAAATTAAACCCATGGATTTATTACCACAGGAAAGGTGAAGGCTAAGTTGTAAACCCTAAAAGACAGCCATCCTGAAACTACAGTCATTCACCTCATGACTTTGTACCTTAACCAGCCAGCGCTCTGAGAACTCATCTATAAAATGCATGTGCCACATCTGGGAGTCAGGGGTATTGGATGAGAATTAATTATGAAAATAACTCCAAACTTTCTTAAAAAGGGCTTCCTACAAAATACAAGATTTTTTTTTTACTTCACAACTGTTTTTCACTTTATATTTAACGAAGAGGAAAAAAATAATGATAAAAATTCAAAGGCAAGACCCTGTGGCTTTGGTCTTTCCTCTTTATTTTCTATTTTGTCCTTTCTGTGCAGCTATGTCTGCAGCCGCCACTGCTACGAGGTACGGCCCACGGACTGACTTCCACTGCCCACAAGTGGGGACACGGAGCAATTCTCTTTAGGAGAACATCTTCTTTGCAGCATATATCCCAAAGTGTCCTTGAGTTAACTAATCAGTAATGAAAATGATCGCACGAGAGATGAAGACGTAGCAAGAGAGAGGAGCGGTGCTCTCCCTGCAGCTGCGGTTTGACAAGCCCTGGAACCTACAGCCTCTGCACGGCACGGTGACAAGAGAAGAGCTTGGCTTCAGGGCTGCTGCTGTCCCGCACACTGCAAATGCCTTCCCCGGCACAGCAGATGACACTAAGGAGCCCAGCCTGTCCACCTACCCGGCCGCCCTGTGCATCCAGTCCCCAGCCGTCAGCTACCTATCCCCGGAGTGCATTCCACTCCCAGGGGTGGGGGGAGCGAGTCCGGAGAGCTACGGGCACAGCGCAACGGGCACAGGGCGCCAGTGACCTCTGTGCCGGAGAACGTAGGAAATAAAATGACGGAAATCATTTGGAGTGTTCGTTCACCAAACAGTCTCAGGTCACCACTTCCCAGGCATGTGATGAGGTCGCATTTCTCGGTCCCCTCTGACATCGGAGCATGTGATTGTCTTTGGCCAATAAAATGTACCAGCCCATGTGCAGTCGGCCATGTTTCTGTTCCACTAGTGTGGTGACACTGCCGTCATCAGTCTGGATCTCTGTGTGGCAGTAACAAACAGGTCCTCCTTCCTGCTGAGCAACGGACACCTAGCAAAAGCAAGGCCCTGTGCTGTCAGGACCCTGATGGGAGGTGTCTCCTTACACATTTACAGATTAGGTGAACGTACAGACACTCCTGTATGGGATAGGCACAGCCAGGAGGGGGAAATTGCACAACTTAACAACATAATTGAAGTTTGTCCCAGGGTAAGGTAATTGTACAGAAATAGAAACTAATAAGCAAACAGGCTGGTCCAGATTCAGATCAAATGCCTAAAGTGCTCTTCTCAGGACTCATTAAAATAGTAAAATTCCGGGGCGCCTGGGTGTCGGTTGATCTCAGGTCGTGATCTCTCAGTTTGTGAGTTGGAGCCCCGTGTCCGGCTCTGTCTCTGACAGCTCAGAGCCTGGAGCCTGCTTTGGACTCTGTGTCTCCCTCTCTCTCTGCCCCTCCCCCACTCACACTCTGTCTCTCCCTCTCTTTCAAAAATAAATAANACATACACGCAATGGGGACAGCGTACGTGCCCCTCCCCCACCAGAACCCAGGAAGCTTCAGGTGCATGCCTAAAAGTTTCCATTTGCCTTCTAAATAATCACCTACTTAAGGAGCACCAAGTTGGGCTCTTTGGACTCCCAAAACTGTGGTGAGCTCTCAGACCTCTTCTAAAACCTCAAAATTCCCTGTGCTGCACACCCTTAGATGCATCACAGGATTAGGATGACTGGCAGAGCAAGTGACCCTAGGCGGGAGCTGGCTCAGGTGTCTGGAGAGTAGGCCTAACGAGGCCAAGGCTGAGCCTCAGCCCAGGTGGGTCAGTTAGCTTCACACACACAGAAAATCCTTCGCAGCCACAAACTACACCCACAATTGCGGTCTCGGGACAAACTGAGTCAAATTGGCCACAAAGGAGCCTGGATTGCAATGTCAGTAGCTCTCCTCAACCCATCATTGCTAATGGAAAACTTAAGTCCTAGCCTTCCTCTTACCGGTTACATCAGCTCTCCGGGGTCCTGGCTACTAACATGCTATCTTTCAGAGATGCTCTTCTCTAAAACGCTACTACTTTAAAACTGGATAAACACCCACAAAGGAGCTTCACTTTGGCACAGGTCCTGGACAACTTTTTTTTTTAAGTTTACTATGTTAATTTAGCCCTTTCTCCCAAGCTTTGAACCCAGTAGCCACAGGCCACCAGTGCCTCTTGGATGTTCCAGAATTCACAGAGCTGGGTTAAAACCCAGGTCTCCACATTCTTCCCCCACCTCCTTGCTCAGCTGTGTTTGCCAGTGTCGACAATGGTGACTCAAAGCCTCATAGCTGGGGGTCCAATTCCTCTCTTTCCCTCATTACCTGCATCCATCTTCAAATGCTATTGATTTTCCACCTCAGTGACATTCGTGTCCTGTCCTTCCTCTCCATTTCCCTAGCCTCTGTGCCACTCCCTGCCTCCCCTCCCCCCGCCCCTTGCCCCNGCTGCCTGGCTGTTCTTCTCCCCTTAGTGTCATGCCCCTCTGATCTACCTCTCACTCATGCCACAGCAGTCGGAGACAAAAATCAGACTTGGACATTCTTCTGTTCTGAAAAGTCCCAAGCACTCCATTGGGCAGAGAATCAATCCCAGAGCAGGGCTCCTGGGTTTTCAGATTTCTCTCAAAATACCTGTAGCTCCCACTTGCATTCACCCGCCACCCATCACAAACTGCTTATAGTTCTCTGTACGTGCCGCACAGTTTCACACTTCTGTTGTTTTTCTTCATGTGGGGGCACTAACTGGAAAGCCCTTCTGTTTATTTAGTTCTGCCGGGGTATTTTTACTCATCAGCTCAAACGTCAGCTCTCAGAAGGCATTCCTGAGTGTCCTTCATCCTTTTCCTTCTTGTGTGGACCCATTACACTGGTAAAACTTTCTGACCCTGAGTTTCAGTTCTCTTTTCCTACAAATCAACCCCCTTCACCGACAGAACATAGTGGTTTAAAACAACCACTGTATTAATTATAATGTTATAATTCTGTGTATGAACTGGTTCTGCTCCATGCAGTGTGAGCGAGGGGCGTGGTCATCTGGAACATCTAAAATGCCTCACTCATGGCTGCCAGTTGAGGTCGGCCATTGGCTGGGAACTCAGCCTCTTTTCCCTTCCTTGTGGCCACTTCACGTGGTTTGGTCTTTTCACAACATGGTGGCTGGATTCAGAGGGAGACTGGAATTCAGACGAAGAGGGCAAAAACTTGTGAGTGGAAAGAAGACAATTCTACCCATGCTCTTAGAAGTCCCAGAATGCTGCTTCCTAAGACATTCTACTGGCCAACGTAGTCACTGGGCAGCAAAAATAATTGTCAACTCTAAATGAGGAGCAGCACTCTCAGACTGGGAGGGAAGGAATTGTTGGAGCCACGATTGGAGACTAGCTACCACACTCTATTGGTTTGAATTCATTCTATCTTTAAAATTCTGAACGCCTCTTGAGGATAGGCACTATGTTTTAATCATCTCTCTACCCACAATTCTTTGCATAGATCCTAGAACATCATACTTAGAAGCTTAATACATATTTTCTGACTGTATCAATCCAATTAAATCGGATTAAATCAGCCCATGGTTTTTGAGCACCTAGTCTGTGCTATTCTATCTTGTTGCGTGCTTTGGAGGTGAAGAAAGGGCATTTGCCCTCCGAGAGGTTATAAGTCAGGACAACATTGCACCAAAGGGACACAATAGAAAAGGAGAGGATTAAGAGGTCAATGCAATTAAAGAGAAGCCATCAAGGGGTGGTCCGTGATTGACTGCCATGCTAATTGTGTGGGCACTAACCCCTATAGATCTTCAGAGGAGTCTGTGTTCACTTCAGAGAGAAGAGCTTTTAGGTAGGAGATGGTGGTGGATCTGAATGTGAATGTCAAACTAGGACTTGAGATGGGAGAGAAACATCACAGAAGCAATTATATAGAAATGGGACCACACACACACACACACACACACACACACACACGAAAGAAATGGGACCACACAAGTTATATTGCTTAGTAGGCTCACACATGTGCATACACACACAGTGGTAAACGTTTTTCAGAAGAATTCTTGCTATAATCACACTCTAATAAGTAAGCAAATAACATTGGTCAACAGTGTGAGTTCTAAATAACTTTTTTTTAAATAATAGAGGGGCGCCTAGGTGGCTCAGTCGGTTAAGCACCTGATTCTTGATTTCGGCTGAACTGACAATGTGGAGCCTGCTTGGAATTCTCTCTCTCCCTCTCTTACTACCCCTCTCCCTCTCCCTCTCTTTCTCACAATTAACATTAAAAAAATAAAATAACTAAGAGAAATGGATAAAACATGGATGGCAGAAAACTTTGCTCACGGAATA
>NW_027532848.1:1387780-1391132 GCF_008692635.1 Crocuta crocuta
TGCTCACAAAATACCACATATTTCCCCCTACATTTCCCACCCTCCTTGAAGTCAGTTTGGGCTGACGTGAATATGATTTCTGGCCCAGGGCAATACAAGAGTAAATGGGAGGTCTCCAGGCTTCTTGTTTCCCTATGTGCAGTTGGAAGGGAAGAATTCTGGGAAGATAAAGGATGGAAATTAGCCTGCAATGGTGAGTTAACCATTGGCGGAGAGCCATGAAAGAGGGTCACCTGCGTCAGACTGTGATGTAAGCAAAAAATACATATTGTCTTCAGTCATTGAGTTTTTTAGGTCTGGTTTGTTACTACAACATAGCTTTCCCTATCCTGACTATTACGCCTCATATCTTCTATGAAGGAATTGAAGATCACAAAAGAAAAATTATTCATCATTTATTTAGAAAAGGTAAAAAGCAAAGAAAACTTTTAAAATCTCCTTTTGGCNTGTCAGCACAGAGCCCGATGCGGGCCTTGATCCCACAAACCGCAAGATCATGATCTGAGCCGAAATCAAGAATCAAAGGGGTAAGTGAGCCACGTAACCACCGCGCCTCCTCTTTACCAGACTTTTTAACATGGCTACCAACAAGTACAAAATAACTCTCTGTGCTTCCTGTTTCCTGTTTCTCTTTCTCATAGGCCTACTAATTAGGTGAGGGGTAACCAAAGCACCATTCACCTAAGGAAACAAGGGGGTCAAGAACTAGAAAGATCCACAAGCTACACAAGTGGAGTCCGAATCCTGGGTGGCAGCTTCACTTGGGCTACTGTTTTGTTGCCTGAGACTGTTGTAGATGTAAAGATTTCTTCTTCATTTCTATTTAGTCTGTTCCATTTATTCTCTGAACTGAAGCAATGCCCAGCTGCGTACTGGAGTCTGGGTCCTCATGAATTTCTTAGGCTATGCATTAAACCTGACCCAAAGAAAACCTGTTCTTTGGGGTAAATTTCTCTGAAGTGAGCAGTGTTTGCAGAAAGCCCATCCTGAGAATGGTCCTACTTCCTTCACCCAGGGAGCTAGATCTATACGACGGTAATAGGTTTGCCTCTCAATTACCTTTCCTAAAGAGAGAGAGCAAAGAAAATAAGTATCCCAAACTCCCTCTCGTTCTACTTTCCCATCTCCTGCCAGTGCCTCCCATTGGCTGAGCTCACCCAGGAGCCAGAGGGCCAGGGGCCCATGGATGCAATCCATACAAGTCAGGTTCCAGAGCTCAGAGTAAGATGGAGAAGGGCAGAGAATAGCACCAGAGGTGCAAACGGAGAATATGTAGTACATGGAGTAAAACTGAAAGGCGACAGCTTTAGAGAAAATGTATATTTAACTGAACTATTATCCGTCATCAGCTCACACACACCAATATGTACAACAGGTGTGTTCCAGTGTAGAGGTCTCTGCTTTGTCTCTCAAGATTGCAATTTTCCACTCCACCCCACCCGATATCAGAACAGTGAAGAAGTGGAGACCAGAAAGTGCATTCTCCTCTTCAGAATGCCATGCATGTGGGTGTTGGACATCTCATCAGTACCCACCACAAAGCTTTCCTGTGCCCTTTGGTTGAGCCAGCCAGATGCATTAGAGCTTCCCTACCTCTGATCGCCAGCCGGAAGGAAGCTTCTCTGGAAAAGAGAGTTCATGGCCTAGGCCCAAATATTCCACAACCTCAGTCTCTGTGGGTCCCCACACTCCTTTCAGGGGTGTGACTTGGGAAGCATGAAAGTGCTGATGAAGGGATCCTTTCTCCTGGCTGCAAAAGCTCGTGTTCCTACCTCCTTCCAGGGTTAGTTTTACCCAGATCATGCATCTCAGCATGTCAGATCCCCTCAAATCTCTGCTGACTACTTCCCTTGCCTGGAAGCTGTCAACATGCCCCTGGTCCTCAGCCGCTTCTGCTTCTCTACAGACCTTTACTGCTCATGCCCACGTCTCTGCCCTCCCTAACATGCCCTGGGCCAGCCTCAGCCCCACAGGGATTACAGCATCCTGGATGAGGTCCCTCCTGTGGCCCACTCTCTAAGGGCTCCCTTTCCCCACTGGTTTCCTTTGGTTCCCTGTTTTCCCAGAGTGCACTCTGCCTCCTTCTCCTCAGAGATGCTACCATTCCAGTCCACATCCCTGCCAGGAATCCTAGGCCTTTGGATCCCCAATACTTCTCAGGACTCGTAGCTGTTCTGGTGAGCAGCCCCAAAGAGTGTTTTCCATACTAAGACAAGGCCTGTGGGGGTTGGTATGTTCCTAGGGGGGTGGGGATGACAATGGGGAATGTTAAAGGATAAATAAAGAAAAAGAAACTGAAATCTCTTGCAAATATGAGATATTACATGCCAAAGAATTTATTGAACTCATTAATGAGAAAACCAGTAAGATGTTAGCAGTGATCCGAAGGAGAGCTCAAAGAGCCATATGTAGCAAGGCAGGCAATAAGGAATGTTGAGATAAATGCACCAACTGATGCCAAATGAGTCCAAAATAAGTTGCATTCCACTTAACACAACTCACTTGCATTTCTTTGGACAAGAACTGTTGGCATTATTACCAGTTTTCTGTAATTTATGGAGTACTAAAATAGCTCAAAATCAGTGAAGGTGGAGATAACCACGAAAGGTGCTCTAAAAAGGACACCCAGTAAAGACATGGTTTGTTTTCTGTGTTTGTTGGGTTTTGTTTGTCAACTTTAAAGTCTTTCACAATTTTTCCTGATAGGAGAAAGGCCTCTCTCCCTCTTCCAAACCAACCTATGTCTAGTGTTCACTACTGCAAGCATGGTATGTGAGGTGTAAGTAGGCATTTCTGCTTGTGGAGACCAATACATGAGTCTTCTTAACTCCAAACTTCAATAAATGCTGTAGACTGAATGTGTGCACCGCCCCCCTCCAAATTCTTATGTTGAAACCCTAACACCCAATGCGATGGTATTAAGAGGTGTGGCCTTTGGGGTGATTACATCATGAGAGCGGAGCCCTCGTGAATGGGACTGCTGCCCTTATAAAAGAGACTGGAAGGCTTCCTGCATCCTTCGGCAAGAAGATGGCCATGTGTAATGCAGATGAGGGTTCTCACCAGAACCCAGTCGTGCTGGCATCCTGATCTTTGACTACCAGCCTCCAGAACTATGAGAAATACGTTTCTGTTGTTTATAAGCCACCCAGTTTATGTGCTGTGTTACAGCAGCCAAACAGATGAAGACAGCAAAGGGTAGAAATCTTCACCCTTTTATAGCATTGTTACTCACAGTGTGGTCTGGCATCACCTGAGAGCTTGTTTAGAAATTCAGACTTTGGGACTCTGTCTAAATCAGAATCTGTATTTTATTTTTATTTTTTTTTAATAGTTTATTGTCAAATTAGTT
>NW_027532849.1:0-2436 GCF_008692635.1 Crocuta crocuta
ACCACGAAGAAACAGAAAATCGGAACGCTGCTGGATATGGTAAAACTTGTCGTACCTAATGAAGGACCTTCCCATCCGGAAGGCTTTCCAGGGAGTCCTTCAGATATCCCGGAGGGAAATAATAATACCAGTCTTAACCAAACCCTTTCTGAAAAGGGAAGAATGCTCATGTGTTACCAACTCATTTCATGACAAAATCGCTGAAAGAAAGGAAACCGAGAGACCCAGACCTCTCACCTGGCTATAGACACACAGCAAATTAAATTAAACAATACTTTAAAAGAACAAACATCATATGGTGTGTGTATATATTGCCGGCCGACAAGAGTGGTTTCCTCCTTGAAAAGCAATGAATGCAGGATACAACGTGAAGAGCAAAAACCAGGTAAAAGTCCCAGGATTTTGAAATAAATGGCTTAAAGTCAGATACCTGTTCATGGTAAAGTTTATCAACAAGTTGGGATGAAAGGCAACTTATCTAACCTAGAAAAGAGTGTTGGGGAAAAAAAAAAACCCAACCCATATACAAGTGTCATATTTAATGTTGAAAAATCCCACCCTTGTTTTCTTGAGTTTTAAAGATAATGACATGAGTGTCACCGTGTAATCAAGAACATTTGGTTGAACTAAAACCTAGAGAAAATAAAAGAAGTGTAAATTTTGGGGGGCACCTGGGTAGCTCAGTTGGTAAAGCTTCCTACTTCAGCTGTGGTCATGATGTCACAGTTCATGGGTTCTGGCCCTGCTTTAGGCTCTGTTCTGACACCTCAGAGACTGGAGCCCCCTTCTGTGTCCCTCACTCTCTGCCTTCCTCCACTTGAGCTCTCTCTCTCTCTCAAAAAGAAAAATAAAACATTTTAAAACATGCAGAAAAAGAAGTATAAATTTTACAAAGGAAGAAAGGACATTGTCCCTGTTCCCAAATGCTCAAGTCAGAGCAGAGAGGGAGACACAGAATCCGAAGCAGGCTCCAGGCTCCCAGCTGTCAGCACACAGCCCAACACGTGGATTCTCTCTAATTGAGGAACCGTGAGATCATGACGTGAGCTGAAGTCAGACGCTTAACCGACTGAGCCACCCAGGTGCTCCTCAGTAGAGCATTTTTGTACACAGAATATCAAAAAGGACGTAAAATTTTAGAATTGATAAGTGAACAACAGCGAGATACTGGATGGAGGAGCAAGAATCACAAACAACATGTATTACTGTGTAATAACAAATCAAGAGAAAAAATATTTAAACTGCCATTGCAAACAGTGTCATCACCATCAATACCCAGGGAGTAAACCTAACGATGGGTGTGCTGAAGCACTACACGTAACACATCACACCTCGCTGAGAGATGATAAAGGGCTCGGGAAACGGAGAGAAATACATTTTTTGTGCGGATTGCAAGACTCATTGTTAAATCATTATGGTCATTTCTGCTAGGAGTAACTATTGCAATCATATTTAAAATGGAAATATTNCGGACGCCTCTGCCTTAGAACCCTCTAGAAACATGCCCTCTGGGAGTTACCGGAAATACATCCCCTGAGGCGTCTGTGAGCAGTGTGCAAAGGGACGTATCTGGCCAGGGGACTGATACATTAGTACTTCCCCTGGGAGGTATAAGGGACGCGGCGGACCCCACGGTGCAGACGGCACACTGTCCTGCAGCCGCCCCGCCCCGCCCCGGAGACGTTGCGTGCAGTGCAGAGCCTGGTGCAGGGCAAAGCCTCCGCCCCTAGCGGCCTGCTGGGCTACCACCCTAGCTGCAGGCAGCGGCTTCCCCCGCCATGTATCCGGCGCCCCCTACCGACTGCCCTCGGTCACGGCCGCCACAGGAAATCTTTTAAAGGAACCGGAACGTTTTTCACACAACAGGCAAAAAGGGTGAGTTGGAAGCTGAGATGGAGAGTCAAAAGGCGGCACATTGTTCTAACAGAAAATGAGGAAGATTATATGAGCGTCATAATTGATTCAGGGAACAGATGCGATCCAATGCAACGTGTTTTGTGAGGAAACGTTAAAAGCATTTGATATAAAGGTCCCTACCCAAATCTTATTTGCCCATTCTTCCTGGGGGAAAACATTAGAAGGATTTCTTGCAGGTGACATCAGAGCAAGACAAGATTGCTAACCGTCGTCCTTTCAATTGAATTCTGCATGCGGGGGTCCAGCCTGGCACCTTAATATGGTGACCAGGCCTGTGCACGCAGTAGGCTCCGAGACCTTCAATTATGGACATGCCCCGAGGATCGTGCCTCTCAGGGAGTCACCGGGCACCTTAAAGAAGGACACTTGCTTGTGAATATGGTGCTGGGGAGCTGCAAGCAGTTCTGTCCCCTCCAGTGGGTGACGGCTTGCTGGTGTTCAGAGCTACCCTGGATGTGAGGTCATGGGTTTTCAAGGCCACCACGCAGCTGAGGGGAGGGCGGTAGGAATAGCGCTGTT
>NW_027532849.1:4257-9309 GCF_008692635.1 Crocuta crocuta
TCTCTCTGACCACCACCGACGGCCCCCTTCTCCAAAATGGTGGAAACAAGCTGCCCACGGAAACGCCTCCCTCGTGCCGAGATCAGAGCCCCAGGAAATATTTCCACAGAGTTGGGGTAGATCTCCCAGGAAGATAGCACACCTAAGGGAGACACACCTCCAGAGTTCAGAGAGAGCACCCAGGGAAAAGAATCCACCCTCCAAGTGTTAAAATTCTGACCTTGTTCCAGGAGCCCCGCAGCAACTCACAAAATGGGGGTAAAGCTCGGACGCCTCTGCCTTAGAACCCTCTAGAAACATGCCCTCTGGGAGTTACCGGAAATACATCCCCTGAGGCGTCTGTGAGCAGTGTGCAAAGGGACGTATCTGGCCAGGGGACTGATACATTAGTACTTCCCCTGGGAGGTATAAGGGACGCGGCGGACCCCACGGTGCAGACGGCACACTGTCCTGCAGCCGCCCCGCCCCGCCCCGGAGACGTTGCGTGCAGTGCAGAGCCTGGTGCAGGGCAAAGCCTCCGCCCCTAGCGGCCTGCTGGGCTACCACCCTAGCTGCAGGCAGCGGCTTCCCCCGCCATGTATCCGGCGCC
Source organism: Crocuta crocuta (assembly GCF_008692635.1). Taxonomy (NCBI): domain Eukaryota; kingdom Metazoa; phylum Chordata; class Mammalia; order Carnivora; family Hyaenidae; genus Crocuta; species Crocuta crocuta. The sequence continues at coordinate 4,847 of NW_027532849.1, forward strand.
CCCTACCGACTGCCCTCGGTCACGGCCGCCACAGGAAATCTTTTAAAGGAACCGGAACGTTTTTCACACAACAGGCAAAAAGGGTGAGTTGGAAGCTGAGATGGAGAGTCAAAAGGCGGCACATNCCAGCACCTGTCTGAGGAGGTGACAATTTGGGAGAGAGGGAAGGGTAAGTAAGTGACGTGGGAAGCAGAGTTGAGGCAGAGGGAGGAACGGGGGCAGAGGCCCACAAATGGGCGCAGGCTGCCACGTGCAGGGAACCAGGGGGCCGGTGTGGTGCAGCCCGGGGACGGGGGGAAGGGGGGAGCGACCAAGTGTGCTTGGTCATGACCGCGGCGCTTTTCAACGGCCAGTTCCGGGACTGCATTGTCAGTCTTTCGCGGCCGAACATGTGAAGCCGTTTAATGCTGGTGTGTAGAGGCCATTGCTGACTGCGGAAGGGACTTTCTCTACAAGCCTTATGTACGGGTGTCTGGAAACAGGGAGACTTCATGCTGTGCTTGGAGATGAAAGGGGATTTTACCAGATACTTTTTGAGATTTGATAAAGGGTAACCTCGCAGGCAACCCCCTGAGGCCTCTTCTCAGAAAGGCCACCCGTGAGACCCTCATGTTCTCCTTCTCCAGGATTACCAAGGATAATAAATCTTCCCTGTCAGTTTAGTCATGTAGTCATTGACTAAAATACCTCGTGGTGAATTTGGCCCCATGAAGGTTCCCTTTTCCTGGCAAGATTTTCAACAAATAGAAAAGCACTTTTTTAAATTTTCAGATAGCCTTGATCAATATATATAGCAGTGTTCCAAAACCTAATCCAGGTTGCATGGAAACACACAGGCCATCCAGAATGAAGATCCTAACTGGAACTATGACCATCCCCTTGGGGAATGTATTGTGACCATGTCCAAGCTTGGGTTTTGGAGAAATTAATTAGGTCTAAGGTTAAACCCTAAATTCTGCTAAATTAGCCACTATTTCATAAACACAGAAATAGTGCCCGATGGCCTTCCTGGAGAGGCTGAGGGAGGCTCTCATTGAGTATATGGACATCTCCCCTGACACCCCCTGAGGCTGAGGCGATCTTAAAGGATGAATTTGTCACTCAATTGGCCCTGGATACTTGGAGGAAGCTGCAAAATTTTCTGTTGCCCCGGAAGGGATCCTAAAAGAGCTCTTATGAGCTATCAATTTGGTATATTGCAATGGAGATCAAGAGGGAAACAAAGGAAAGGAGGCTTAAGAAAAATCTGAGGCCTTCGTTGTGGCCTTATGTACTATGTCAGAAGAGACTTCCTAGGTCCTGGCACCAAATGCCACTTCTACAGTTGCTCTGGGCACTAGAAAGGAGACTACCCTCAGCAGGGACAACAGACATCCCTGCAAGCCATGCTCCTTGTGTGGAGATAATCAGTGGAGTCTAAAAGCCCTTGTAGACCTCTATCTGCCTAGCTCAGATAATCAGTGTCCCTGAAAGGGACTGAATGGGCCTGGGGCTCTTCAGAGTGGCTCCCTGGAACCCACTGTCTAGTGGAAGCCCAGAACCTCAGGCATCTCTTGAATCAGTAACTAAAAAGCCAGTTCATTTCCTTCTTGATATTGGAACCACCTTTTCTGTCCTTCTTTCCACTCCCGGCCAACCATCCAAATGCAGCAGAATTATTAGAGGCATCTCTGGAAAACTTCTTATACCTAAATTGTTCTTGCAACCCTTGAATGCATGTGGGGAAAACTATTTTCTTCTCATTCTTTCTTGTAATGTCATGGAGACTTACTCCCTTGCTAGGAAAGGACATTAAACCTGAAATAGAGACTACGGTGCTACTAGCTCTAGGACAGATCAACAATTGCCTAGGTTTGGGAGAATTATTGCATATTGTAGGCTGAGGGTACCACGGTTCAGAAAATAGCTCTCCCGCTATATCTGTGGTAGGGTCCCTTCCTAAGGAAAGAAAAAAAGTACAATCCAAGGCAACAGTGCTATTCACATACATGACAACATCCCCCAGGACCATGTAACATGAGAGCACTTAATCAGACTACATGTTTCTGTGTTACCATATATGGGAGACAAAGAAGTAAAAAAATATATTAAAAAGTATGCCACATGGTATTTGGGGCTCAGTTCTTTGGATACGAACCCAACTGAGTGGTGCCAGCAGGAATAAAGTTGCTTCCTGGAAAGAAAACCCTCGGTGTCACGCCTCTCTGTGAGAAAATCCTGCTACATTACTTGGGGGCTCATCTGGGATTCAGAGACAGTGCATTTCCACCTCCTGTGCCATGGGGGCTGTGAACCTCGGGATCCGGGAGAGGTAGCTCACCTGGCGCCCGTAGACTGCTTGATCCACAGGAGACTAGCTCACCCTCCCGATGTGCTGGGAGGAGGATCCCATGTGCATTAACACAACATGTGAGGCCCAGGAACCAGCTCAGGGAGCGCCCGTCAGAGTGGTAAGAACCCAGGTCTGTTTCGGCAGACCTGCCCCTAAGAGGCAGAAGGGGAGCCTGATCACCTCTCAGACGTGTACTAGTAATTCCACAAGGGACGAGGAATGAAGCTGCAACTCTAAGGTGCTGGGTGGCAAGTTGAAGTTGCCTTATAACTGCGTATGGGGACATGTCTCTCATTCATTTTTTGTGTCAATGACTATGATAATTAGAGCCAACTGTCTCTGGTTGTTCTACCTCAGAACAGGGACTTTAAGGAACAATCCCAAGCAGCTGCTGAAACTCCTTTTGTTTTGGGGAAATTCCCTGTCTTCTCTGGACTGCCACGCACTGCCTAATTCCTGGTGGAAAACAAAACAAAAGAAACCTAGAGTCCGCTCCTGTGTCTGAGCTGACAAGATTTAAGGCTGGGAATTCTCTTGGTCCGCCTTCTGCCGGCCCTTCGCTGCCTTTCCTTCCCCCCATCCGGTCCGGTTTCTGCACCACCTGGTGGGCGGCCTGCACAACTGGCTCCTCAATGCCTCAGGCGCCGTCAGCTCCTCCTACCGCCCTGGATGTCCGGGAGCGAAGACCACCGCGCCAGATTTCCCCGCTAATATTCCAGGTAAAAAGTAACCATGGGAAACAAACTGTCTTATGTGGACTCAAGTAAAATGCATTCAATGTTCAAGCTAATTTAGATTTGTTGGTTTGAGATAGACCATGTTTATCAACGTTAAAAAAAATTAGTCTGCCTAGAGTTGCTGAAAGTCTATTTGACCTTCTTTAGCTCGTGTTATCTCTGTTCCAGTTTGTTAACAAAAGGGTGACTTAAACTGATGGTTAATTTTGTCTGTCTCAAAGTTTTCATGGATAATTGTTAAGATAGCTTTCAAAGTGTTTTGTAACCTAAAACATTAAGGTTTTGCTTGCATGATAATTTGAGATTGAATTCATTGGCTATCTAACGAGATAAGAGCCTAAAGCACCATTTACTAGATGTAGGTCTGTGCTTCTGACTTGATGCAAAAAAAACCCACTAAGGATATTTGGAACTGTTGAAAAATATGCTTTGTGCTTAGTGGATTCATAATTTTGCCATGTAAAAAAATTCTGATGTAGGGGCACCTGGGTAGCTCAGTTGGTTAAGCGTCCAACTTCGGCTCAAGTCATGATCTCGTGGTTCGTGGGTTCGAGCCCCGCATTGGGCTCTGTGCTGACAGCTAGCTCAGAGCCTGGAGCCTGTTTCAGATTCTGTGTCTCCCTCTCTCTCTGACCCTCCCCTGCTCACACTGTCTCTCTCTCTCAGGAATAAATAAAAACATTTTAAAAATTCTGATGTAAAAGTGTTCACAATTGGTTACTACTTAGTTTACACTGGAGACTAAGATTTCTAAGAGTTAAAATTCTGCTTCATGTAGTTAAAACTGATAAAATTAAGAAAACCAACTCTGTATGTAAAAAACTAAGGCATAGGAAAGATATAAGAAATAGAAGTATATTTTTGTTGAAGGTAAAAGAAAGTAATTTTGTCCTAAATGAGACTGGCTATTTGGAGATAAATGACTTGGGACAAAACCTAAATGCAAAAGAAAAGTTGTAGAAGGTTCGTGAGGGAAAATCTTTAAAAACAAATTTTATGTGTGGTCAGGACAGACTAAGGTTAAAATAAATGGAATTTAAAAGTACACAGGGTTAAATTCACAGAAATGCTGATGCATAGGAGCACATGTACCCCAATGTTCATAGCAGCACTCTCCACAATAGCTAAAACATGGAAAGAGCCTAAGTGTCCATCAACAGATGAATGGATCAAGAAGATGTGGTTTATCTATACCATGGAATACTACATGGCAATGAGAAACAATGAAATCTGGCCATGTGTAGCAACATGGATGGACCTTGAGGGTGTTATGCTGAGCGAAATAAGTCAGGCAGAGAAGGACAAATATCATATGTTTGCACGTATAGGAGGATTAGGAGGAACTTGACGGAGGAACAAGGGGGAGAAGAAGGGCGGAAATGGTGGGGGAAAGG
>NW_027532849.1:9321-14155 GCF_008692635.1 Crocuta crocuta
TGGAGCCTGTTTCAGATTCTGTGTCTCCCTCTCTCTCTGACCCTCCCCTGCTCACAGTGGCTCTCTCTCTCAGGAATAAATAAAAACATTTTAAAAATTCTGATGTAAAAGTGTTCACAATTGGTTACTACTTAGTTTACACTGGAGACTAAGATTTCTAAGAGTTAAAATTCTGCTTCATGTAGTTAAAACTGATAAAATTAAGAAAACCAACTCTGTATGTAAAAAACTAAGGCATAGGAAAGATATAAGAAATAGAAGTATATTTTTGTTGAAGGTAAAAGAAAGTAATTTTGTCCTAAATGAGACTGGCTATTTGGAGATAAATGACTTGGGACAAAACCTAAATGCAAAAGAAAAGTTGTAGAAGGTTCGTGAGGGAAAATCTTTAAAAACAAATTTTATGTGTGGTCAGGACAGACTAAGGTTAAAATAAATGGAATTTAAAAGTACACAGGGTTAAGATTAAAATGCCTCTTCCTTTGATCCAAAGGCTGGGAAAATGATGGCAATACCCTTGGTGCCAGCCTCCACAACCTCCACATTTGTGTTGTTTCTGTTTAGCAGAGGAATGGATGCCTCTGCCATATGAAGGATGGATGATATATGAAGGGCTTTTACTAAAATACATGGGAGCCATTTTACTAAACTTAGGCCATTGTATGCCATAAATGGATATCCACATGGCTGAAACATATTTATGTGGTCGTTGTTGAAAAAGGCAGGGGAATAGACCTTGATTTTGGTCCTTTAACCCCCTCCCTCAATGACCAATGATAATATATGAGTTACTGTTAGACCAAAATAAAATTAATTCATCCTACAACAACCAAGAAAGTCTTCCTTGGTCACAGTCCATACCCCCAAGGTCCTAAAGGTGAGGAAACAGAGGGGTATAAAAAATACAATTCTGCTCTCTGCTGCCCACCTTATCCAGGCCCTCCCTGCAATGTAACAGGCATGCTTCCTTTACAAGAAGCTATAATGCCAGAAGAAAAAAACCTTTACATTACAAGATTTAAGACGGATAATGGAAGATCAAGGTAAATCTTCTTTTTTTAATTAAAAAAAGTTTTTTAATGTTTTATTTATTTCTGAGAGAGAGAGACAGCGTGAGCAGGGGAGGGTCAGAGAGAGAGGGAGGTACAGAATCTGAACCAGGCTCCAGGCTCTGAGCTGGCTGTCAGCACAGAGCCCGACGCAGGGCACGAACCCAAGAACCTTAAGATAATGACCTGAGCCGAAGTTGGACGCTTAACTGACTGAGCCACCAGGTGCCCGAATGGAGGTAAGTTTTCTGATCGGATCGGCATATAAAGACTTTTCAGAATATTATGTTTGTTTTTGAGTTGACCTGGAAAGATATAATGCTTTTGTTAAATCAGATTCTTAATAAGACAGAAGTTTTTAAAAAAACAAGGAAATCTAAAAGTTAGCCCTTAAATTCTGCTAAGTCAGCCACTATTTCACAAACACAAAATGGGACCCCGATTACCTTCCTGGAGAGGTTGAGGGAGGCTCTCATTAAATATATGGCTATCCCCCCTGACACCCTTAAGGCTGAGATGATTTTAAAGGACAAATCTGACACTCAATCAGCCCTTGATATTCAGAGAAAATGCAAAAATTGACTGTTGACCTTGAAGGGACCTTGCAGGAGCTCCTTGGCAGGAGCTGCCAATTGGGTAGATTACAAACAAAACAGAAAAGGAAGATTTAGAAAACCATTCGAGGCCTTAGTTGTAACCTTATGGACTATGTCAGACCAGACTGGCACCAAGTGCCATTCATATGGCCATTCAGAGCACTAAAATGAGAACATCCTCAGAGGAGACAAGCAAAATAAAAACCCCATAAGCCATGCACCTGATATGGAAACAATCACTGGAGCTCTGAATGCCCTTGGGGACTTCTCTTGGTGAGGGCTCAGATAACCCATGTCCCTGGAAGGGACTGACCAGGGCCTGGGGCTCTGCACGGTGGCGCCCCTAAACCGACGGTCTATCAGAAACTCAGAGCCTCTGGTAACTCTAAATATAGAAGGAAAACTGGCTGATTGCCACCTTGACACCAGAGCTCCCTTTTCTGTCCTCCTTTCCACTCTGGGCCAACTATCCAAACACAGTGTGATGATTAGAGGCATCTCTGGAAAACTTCTAAATTTTCCTTTCAGCCCCTGGGATGTATATGGGGAAACCTAATTTTTTCTAATTCTTTCCTGATAATGCCAGAAAGCCTTACTCCCTGGCTAGAAAGGGACATTATAACTAAATCAGAGACTATGGTGCTGCTAACTCAGGACATAAACAATTATGTAAGTTTTTTTTTAAATTACTGGATATTGTAGGCTATAGATACCAGGCTCAGAAAAAAACAGTTTACTACTATATCAATTATTAAAGGAGACTCAATCCCACCTACTCCTCCTGCAGAAAAAAAAAATAAACTGGGGTCTGACTCTTGACACTGTGTCCAGCCTTTGGAGAGGTTACAAACAGAGCAGGGCAATTACAATTACCAAGCTCACAGAGCTAAAAGACTATTAAAACACAGCATCAGGCCTTTCATTTAAGGAGGGACAAAGCTTATTAAATGGCCCAAAGAAAGTTTACGAAAAAAAAAATTGTCAAGGACAGTTCTGCAAGTAGTATCAGGCTGTGAAGTATGTTTTAAAAACAATACTTTCAACTACAAACTTGCTCTCCCAGATAATCAATGAACTGGAGACTATCCAGGAGAAGACTGACAGTTAGCTCTCACTCATATGCCAAGGTCAAAAAAAATCCCAACATCTATGGATATGGATTAATCCTTTTACTAATTGGGTAGAGATCTTCCCCTACAAGATGGAAAAGGTACAAAAAGTAATAAAAACTCTGGTTTATAAAACAATACCCAGGTTTGGCTTACCTAAACATATACAAATTAATAACGGTAAATGGCAGCCTTGTCTTTCTCTAGTAGAACTCCTGGCTCTTGAAAAAGTTTTTCACATCAAAATAAAGCAGATTGTCTGCTTATACTCAGAAAAACTCTAAATAACACCTCACAAGCATTAGGCGCTTTAAAAATTTTTTTTAAATTAAGTGAGGGCCAAACTCTTGTAAATAGAGCCACAATTGATTACTTACTGCTTCTGCTTCTCCATTAGCTGGGTTATGAGAGATTCCCTGATATACATTGTTTATAAAGTTAGGGTCTCTCCTAGATTATTTGGCAGGTTTGGAAATTGTGGACATTATCTTAAGATGCCATCTTTTTGGTCAATATAATCTTTACTTTGTGTTTTTCTCTTTGTGTCTGCTAACGTTTATGCCACCTCATGCCTGCCAGCCTTCCTGTAGAACCATACTGTGGGCCACTCGACTAACCCTTGGGTAGATTCTAATGGCTGGACTCCTACACCATCTCTTATCAGCTTTAAGGAGCCAGAACAGTCATTGTCCCTGTTTCCTAACAACAGTTACAGGTCCTTTTCCAGGGAAGAAACAAATAGGGAAATGGTTAACATCAGGCAAGGAGAGATAAGGGACCTTCAGAGAGGCAGACTGCAGCTGCAAGGGGGAGGCTAAAGAAACAGATGGGGTTCTCCCTTTATAAAATCTTTTATGGATGCCTTCCCCCCATTACCAAGAGCATAAGAGGGGGAATCTAAATGAGATAGACAATCTAAGCCTATAATAACAGATGTGGACCCTTGGCTCTACCCTAACCACCTTACACCACTGGGTCAGGGAGTGATTACCTGTAAATCTGACCAGAGACGCCCACCACTTTAAACCAGGAGATGCAATGTGGATAAAAGAGTGAAATGTTCAACCCCTAAAAACCTCTGGAGGGGACCGATCACTGTCATTTTGTCCACTCCTACTGCAGTAAAGGTAGCTGAAGTGGGTCCCTGCAGCAGAGTGAAGCCGGCATCTCAAAACTGGGAGTGCATTCCTGGCCCATCAATGCCATGCAGGCTGACCATATGGAAGAAACAATCTGCAACTCCAGAGGCTCTGGGAGACTGCAGCTCTGCTTTAGTCACCCCAGAAGCTGACTAATCCATGCACGGCAGAAGCCTGAGGAATCGATGGTTCGAAGAAACAAACAACTGCTCTTATTTTCTAGGGTTCCTTACTGTGATACACTGTCACGCCATATTTCACATTTGTGATTCTTACTCTACTTTTTGCTATAGGAATGGCTGAGGCTGCCCTGGCCGACTAACAATATGATAAGAGGTTTCTGTTAACACTTACGTTCCTTTTGTGGATAAGATACTTTATTGGTACCAAAATGGGGAAACAGTAGCCATAAGAGACTAAAAAATTAGATCCCCACAAACCTCATAGTAAAACAAAATACCCCTGTCCTACTATGGGGGGGTGTTGGCATTTCAAAAGTTTAATTATTGTGAAAAACTGTCTTGCCTCATGGGAAAAAAAATTCATCATTGTCTCTGTTGAAAACTTAACATGCCTAAGCCAAAGATTTTATAACTGAACTGCCTGAAAAAACCAATGGTGGGAGGCCCCAGATCACCTTGAGCCAGATCCCTACCCATCGTCTAACTTCTCTCATCTCCAAGAGACCTGAGACAATGTCAACACAGCCATCAAATGGTGAGTCCCAGATGGACTATGCTAGCTATGTGAAAAGACAGCCTATATACTACTTCCCTCAGTCTGGTCAGGGTCATATGTCCCTGACATATGGACTATTCATCCATCTTTCTTCCCGCTTCCACTTGCCAAGTGGAAACATTTGGGAGTCCAAGTGTGTGAGGACAGAGAGACTAAAAAAAAAAAAAAAAAAAAAAGCAAGTGAAGAAAGAAAGAAAGAGGGA
>NW_027532849.1:14355-24402 GCF_008692635.1 Crocuta crocuta
AAGAAAAAAAAAAAAAAAAAAAAAGCAGTAATGGAGTAGCCAAGATGGCAAAACAGCATGGAAGTCTTTTTCTGTCTCGTGTACATGAAATACAGCCAGATCAACACTAAACCATCCTGCACACCTGGAAAACTGATTTGACGATTAACACAACAATCTGTACAACCTGAACCACAGAACTCAACAGGTACGTGGCGCAGAGAGGTGAACTGGGGGAGAGAGGAGCCACGGAGGACAGGGAGCTGCTTTTGCTTGTGGAGAGAGGACAGAGACGGAGGGGGGGGAGAGGAGAGTATGGGAAAAGCATCCCCCACAAAAACAGCTCGAGAGAAAGTGGGGAAAGGTGAAAAAAGCTGCAGGGACTGAACTAAAAAGGGAGAAAGGAGAGGGTTTAAATTCCATTAAGACTCTATTAACAGGGGGAGCTCAGAGCCTGAAACTCCAAAACTCAAATACGTAGTGGTGCTCTGGTGGGAAGGGTGAATTTCCAGGAGAAAAGTGGGTCCTGGAGGTCTTAGGCCACGAAAGATTTTCCATAACCCTGAAATGCTGCCCCTACACGATTGTGTGAACTTTTTCTGGGGTGGGCTGGCACCCAGAGGCAAGTCTCTGGACATTGGCAGCAGCAAGGTCTCTCTAGCATTCCTGGGTGTGGCTGGCCATTGCTCGGTGAGACCCTCCCCCAGAGGATCTGAGCATATCAAACTCACAGTCCCTCAGAAGTGAGGGGTCAGGAAATACAGCTGCATCTCAGATAAAACTCAGGAGGGAGGTGCCTCCTGGAAACCTGATGGCATGGTTACAGACAATGCAAAAGCAGGGAGTGGACTGAAACTGAAGAAAAAGGATGAGTGTGCGATCCCTGGTCCAGGGAGAACACAGAGTTCTGATACTAAACTGAGTACCTGGGTGACACCATTTTCACCCCACCGGCACACACGCATACACATCTACAGGTGCCTGAACAATCCACTCCAGTAAGCTAAGCAATGCCATCTAGTGGAGAATGGAGGCATTACACTAAGCCCCGCCCAACTGAGCCAACCTCACTCTTCAGGAACACCACAAATCTCTCCACCTGCTTAGTTTACGTACTATAAAGTGCTTCATAGTCTGACTTCTAGGAGAAAATGATGTAATATCAATCGTATTTCAGTCTGTTCACTGGTCCATCTATTTGATTTTCTTTGTTTTTCTTTTTCATTTCTTTTACTTGAATACAGAAAGATTGAAAAATTTATTTTTATTTTCAATTCTTATTAAAACTATTTTTATTTTTTCGACTAAATTTATTACGTTTTTGTAAATGTTTAAAATTCTATTTTACTGCCATCATTTTATGTTATTCTATTTCATTGTATTCATTTTCTCAAAATTTCAAGCTTTTTCTGTTTTTTCCTGTTTTTGTTTTTGTTTCTTCTTTTCTTTTCCTTTTCCCTTTTTGCTCTAATCAATCAAGCTTCTTTCAATAACCAGACCAAAACACACCTAGGACTTAGCATCACTTATTTGATTTTGTGTGTGTGTGTGTGTTGTTTTTAATTTTTTAATTTTAGTTTTTCCCTTTTTTCTCTAATCAATCAAGCACCTTTCAGTAACGAGACCAAAGCACATCTAGGATCTAGAATCATTTATTTGATTTTCCTTTGTGTGCTTGTGTTGTTTTTCAATTATTTAATTTAAATTTTTTGCTTTATTAATTCCTTTTCTTCCTTCAAATGATGAAACAAAGTAATTCACCCCAAAAGAAAGAGCAGGAAGAAACGACAGCCAAGGACTTAACCAAAACAGTTAAAAGCAAGACGTCTGAACCATAATTTAGATCATAATAATAAGAATACCAGTTGGGGTTGAAAATAGATTAGAATCCCTCTCTATAGAGATAAAAGAGGTAAAAGCTAGTCAGGATGAAATAAAAAAATGCCATACCTGAGCTGCAATATCAAATACGCCATGGCAGCAAAGATGGATGATGTAGAGCAACAAATCAGCAATATAGAAGACAAACTTATGGAAAATAATGAAGCAGAAAAAAAAGAGGGAGATTAAAGCAAAAGAGCACGATTTAAGAATAAGATAAATCAGTGACTCATTAAAAAGGAACAACATCAGGGGCATTCAGGCAAGATGCCGGAGAAGTAGGAAGCTCCGTACTTGCACTTGCGACCATACCTCACACGGAAAAGATCTNGATTTTTTTATTTGCAATTTTTTTATTTTATTGGATTTTGTTTGGATTTTTTATTTTTTATTTATTTAAACAAGACAAACAAATTGAAATAATTTGTCACCACTAAGCCAACTCTACAAGAAATCCTGAGGTCGACTCTCTGAAGGAAATGTTGCAAGGAACAAAGACACCAGAGACGCCACCACAAACATGAACCCTACAAAAGATACAAAGANGTTAAAAAAAGAAAAAAAAAGGAAAAAAAAGGAACAACATCAGAATCATGGGGGTCCCAGAAGATGAAGAGAGAGAAAAAGGTAGAAAGGTTATGTGAGCAATTCATAGCGGAAAACTTTCCTGACCTGGGGAAAGACACAGACATCAAAATCCAGGAAGTACAGAGGACTCCAACAAGATTCAACAACAACCAACTATCAACAAGGCATATCATAGTCGAATTCACAAAATACTCAAGCAAGGAAAGACTAATTAAAGCAGCAAGAGAAATAAGAGTCCTTAACCTACAAAGGAAGACAGATCAGGCTTGCAGAAGATCTATCCACAGAAACTTGGCAAGCCAGAAAGGAGTGGCAGGATATTTTCAATGCGCTGAATTGTAAAAATGTGCAGCCAAGAATTCTTTACCCAGCAAGGCTGTCATCAAAACAGAAGAAAAGATAAAAAGTTTTCCAGACAATCAAAAATTAGAGTCCGTGACCACTTAATCAGCCTTGCAAGAAATTTTAAGGGGGACTCTCTAAGGTGAGAAAAGATGGGGAGAAAAAGACCAAAAGCAACAAAGACTAGAAAGGACCAGAGTATACCAGCAGAAAATCCAACTCTACAAGAAACATAATGGCAATAAACTCATATCTGTCAGTACTCACTCTAAACGTCAATGGACTAAATGTAAGACAGGAAACCATCAAAATCCTCAAGGAGAAAGCAGGCAAAAACCTCTTTGACCTTGGCCGCAGCAACTTCTTACTCAACATGTCTCCAGAGGCAAGGGGGAAAAAAGCAAAAATGAACTATCGGGACCTTGTCAAAATAAAAAGCTTCTGCACAGAAAAGAAACAATCAGCAAAACTAAAAGGCAACCGGCTGAATGGGAGAAGATATTTGCAAATGACATATCAGATAAAGAGTTAGTATCCAAAATCTATAAAGAACTTATCAAACTCAACACCCAAAAAACAAATAATCTAGTAAAGAAATGGACAAAGACATGAACAGACACTTCTCCAAAGAAGACATCCAGATGGCCGACAGACACATGAAATAATGTACAACGTCCCTCATCATCAGGGAAATACAAATCAAAACCACAATGAGATACCACCTCAAACCTGTCGCAATAGCTAACATCAACAACTCAGGCAACGACATATGCGGGTGAGGATGTGGAGAAAAACTATCTTTTTTGCATTGCGGGTGGGAATGCAAACTGGTGCAGCCACTCTGGAAAACAGCATGGAGACTCCTCAAAAAATTAAAAATAGGGGCGCCTGGGTGTCTCAGTCGGTTAAGCGTCCGACTTTGGCTCAGGTCATGATCTCATGGTTCGTGGGTTCGAGCCCTGCATCGAGGTCTGTGCTGACAGCTGGCTCAGAGCCTGGAGCCTGTTTCAGATTCTCCCTCTCTCTCTGACCCTCCCCTGCTCACACTGTTTCTCTCTCTCTCAGGAATAAACAAAAACATTTTAAAAATTAAAAATAGAATTACCCTATAGCCCAGCAATTGCACTACTAGGTACTTATCCAAGGGATACAGGTGTGCTGTTTCAAAGGGACACATGCACCCCAATGCTTACAGCAGCGCTATCAACAATAGCCAAAGTATAGAAAGAGCCCAAATGTCCATTGACAGATGAATGGAGAAAGAAGATGTGGTATCTATATACAATAGAGTATTGCTCAGCAATAAAAAAAAAAAAATGAAATCTTGCCATTTGCAACCACGTGGATGGAACTAGAGGGTATCATGCTAAGCGAAGTCAGTCACAGAAAGACAAATATCATAGGACTTCACTCATATGAGGACTTTAAGATACAAAACAGATGAACATCAGGAGAGAGAAGCAAAAATAATACAAAAACAGGGAGGGGTACAAAACATAAGAGACTAATAAATATGGAGAACAAACAGAGGGTTACTGTAGGGGTTGTGAGAGGGGGGATGGGCTAATTAGGTAAGAGGCATTAAGGAATCCACTCTTGTAGGGGCGCCTGGGTGGCTTAGTCGGTTGAACGTCCGACTTTCGCTTGGGTCATGATCTCGCGGTTTGTGGGTTCGAGCCCCGCGTCGGGCTCTGTGCTGACTGCCAGCTCAGAGCCTGGAGCCTGTTTCAGTCTGTGACTCCCTCTCTCTCTGACCCTCCCCTGCTCACGCTGTCTCTCTCTCTCTCCTAGAAATAAATAAAAATATTAAAAAAAAAAAAGAAAAATCATTGTTGCACTATATGCTAACACTTTGATGTAAATTTTTAAAACTTAATAAAAATTTTTAAAATAAAAAATGTTTAATTAAAAAAAAGCAAAAGCAGTGTGCCTTACAAACTAACAATTTAAAAAGTAATAAATGGCCTCCTGGATGTATAATCCAATATTATGGCCCTGCCACCTGGGCAGAGGATGGGTATTGGAGCTACTACACTTCCATTTACATGCTAAATGTATAATTAGACTACAAGCAGTTGTAAAAATTATAATCAATGAAGCTGCCAGAGCTCTTAACTTACTAGCCAAGCATCAAACCAAAATGTGCAACGCCATCTATCAAAATTGCTTGGCCTTAGATTACGTGCTTGCTTCTGAGAGAGGTGTTTGTGAAAAATTTAACTTGAGCAACTGTTGCCTACAGACAGATGAGGAGGAAAAAGTCATAGAGGAGATCACGGATCAAATAGAAAGGATTACTCACATCCCAGTCCAGACCTGGAATGGTTGAACCCCCAAGGAGTTATTTGGTTGATGTTATTTTCATTGGAAGAGTTATTTTCAACTCTTGGGGGATTCAAAACCTTCATGGGAATTATCCTCCTAATTTTAAGAGGGTGCTTAATCTTACCCTGCTTAGCTCCCCTGGTTGTACCGTCTGCCACCAGTCTCATTGAGGCCATAAATAGAGAGAGAGAGAGAGAGAGAGAGATAGCCACTCATGTAATGATGTTATAAAAATACAAACCTCTAAACCAAGATGATGCTCTTTGACACTAAGTAGAGGGGTCCAAGCATCAAAAAGGAGAATGTGGTAGGGTCCCCTCCCTAATGAAAGAAAAAAAAGAACATCTCAAGACAACCTTGCTATTCGAGTACTTGACAACAGCCCTCATGACCTTGTAACATGACCACTTAATCAGACTACATGTTTGAGTGTTAACATATATGGCAGACAAAGAAGTAAAAAAATATATAAAAAGCTGCACCACGTGGCATTCGGGGCTCAATTCTTTGGGTACGAACCCAACTGAGCGGTGACAGCAGGTATAAAGTTGCTTTCTAGAATAAAAAGCCTTAGTGTCATGACTCTCTGTGAGAATTCTGCTACATATCAATTTTTAAAGGAGACTCAATCACACCTACTCTCCCAAAGAAATAAACTGGTATCTACTCATGGACACTGTCCAGCCCTCGAGATGGTTGCATACAGAGCAGGGGCAATTACTATTATCTGACTCACAGAGCTGGAAGATCATTAAAGCACTGCATCAGGCCTTACGTTTAGGCAGGGATAAAACTTATCCACTGGCCCAAAGGATGTTTCCTGGGAAAAAATTGTCAAGAAGAGTTCAGCAAGTTGTATTAGCCTCTGACGTCTGTCTTAGAAACAGTTCTCTGAACCACAGACTTGCTCTCTCAGGAAATCAAGGACCTGGAGGTCATCCAGAGGAAGACTGACAATTAGATTTCACTCATATGCCAAGGTCAAAGGGGTTCCAACACCGGTTGGTATGGGTTGATACTTGTACTAATTGGGTAGAGTCTTTCCCTTGCAAGATGGAAAACACACAAAAAGTAATAAAAGCTCGGCTTTATAAAATAATATCCAGGCTTGGCTTACCTAAAAATCTACATAGTAATAATGGTAAGTGGCTGCCTTGGCTCTTTCTAGGGTAGAACACCCCACTGTTGGAAAAGTTTTACACCGCAAAATAAAGCAAACTATCTGCTTACTCAGGAAAGCTCTAAATGAAACCTCACAAACATTAGATGCTTTAAGTCAAGAGTCTCCTCTGGTGAACTGAGGTTCCTGACAACATCCACCCTTTGCTTGTTGTGAGGATTAAAAATAATTCATTCAATATTTGTTAGCCCCGTCTAAGCCCCAGCCACTGTACTAGGTGTGAAATAACAGTGAACTAGACAACATTGACATGGATCTCCATGAGCCGCTAGACCAGCAGAGCAACTGTCAGGTACTGGTACGTACCCTGCAGAAAGTTGAAATGGGATGGAGAGATGCAAAAGGGTGGATAGTATTTTGCATGTGGTGGTCAGGGAAGCCTCCCTGAGGAGGAGACATCTCACCTGCATCAGAGTAAAAGGCCTTGGCAGGTAGTGCAGTTTGAAGGGCCCTAGCCTCACAGAATAGCCTCTTCCCCAAGGTCGGAGCCAAATGAACGGGCATGCGCTTCAGTGGTCTTCGTGGTCTGTGTGGGGAGGGAAGCTCGTGTGTGTGGGTGTCAGCCTGCTCCTGATCTCTTGTCCTGAATTCCTGCCCTGCTCCAGCATCAGAGGGGGGACAATGGTCCTGCGGAGACTGGGGAATGGGCAAGGACCATTGCATGAAATCATTTCCTGCAACAAATAGAAACTGACACACACAGCAACACGTGTGTGCATCTATATGTACAGACATGTGCACATATTGTCTCCTACTGGTCCTCTACTTCTTACTGATTCCTGATTGATACATGTCCCTAGATTCTTAACGTGTAGTTCCTAGAAGAACAGAATCTTAAATATGAGATCTGTGAGTTGTTTCTGGGTTTCTGTAATTCCTTCTTTAACCTAATTCCTTAAAATCTATTATTGACCGATTTTCCAATGTTAAAATGGCACTGGTAGCTCATAGCAAGAAATGACAAAGGAGTGTCTCAAATTATCACACATAGAGACCTATAGTCAAGCACCAAGCATTGTGATCAAAATGAGGAGTATGATGGAGATGAATGGTTGCTCTAAATGAGTTGAGTAACTGGGTGAAAACATTTACATCCTCAAGTCCTGAAGTCCCAGCTTAAGGTGGACATAAAGGACCTGAAGTATTTTCTGACTGTCGTTAAACAAATCATTCTCTGGGGTGCATGAGTGGATCATTGGTTAAGTGTCTGACTTTGGCTGAGGTCATGATCTCATGGTTCTTGAGCCTGAGNTTCTGGGTTTCTGTAATTCCTTCTTTAACCTAATTCCTTAAAATCTATTATTGACCGATTTTCCAATGTTAAAATGGCACTGGTAGCTCATAGCAAGAAATGACAAAGGAGTGTCTCAAATTATCACACGTAGACCTATAGTCAAGCACCAAGCATTGTGATCAAAATGAGGAGTATGATGGAGATGAATGGTTGCTCTAAATGAGTTGAGTAACTGGGTGAAAACATTTACATCCTCAAGTCCTGAAGTCCCAGCTTAAGGTGGACATAAAGGACCTGAAGTATTTTCTGACTGTCGTTAAACAAATCATTCTCTGGGGTGCATGAGTGGATCATTGGTTAAGTGTCTGACTTTGGCTGAGGTCATGATCTCATGGTTCTTGAGCCTGAGGTGAGCGTTGGGCTCTGTGCTAAGAGCTCACAGCCTGTAACCTACTTGAAATTCTGAGTCTGTCTCTCGCTCGCTCCCTCTCCGTCTCTCTCTCTCACCTCCTCCCCACTTGTGCTCTGGTTGTCTAACTCTCTCTTTCTCTCTCAGAATAAATATTTTTAAAAATTTAAAAATTAATCTTTCCCCCCCATAACCTAAGGACTGAGATTTGGGGAAACCCAATAAAAATTCTAATCCTATGAATGGCTGAAACACAACATACATTCAATGGGAACTTCACACGGCCTTTCTGTTAATGTTACAGCACCAATTGGGAATGAACAGGATCCGGAAACTTATAATGGGTCACAGATGCACACTCTGATGAAATTGGGGACTCGGAACCCCCAATTCTGTGTAATGTCTTTGCAAAGAGAAACATCCTTTCCACTCCTGGGAGGAGGTTATTTCCTCTTGGTCTGAAGAGACTGATGGTCTTGCCTGAAGTAGGTGCCTTGGAGGGCACTGCTGACCCTGCACACAGTCTATACCCCCAGCTCTCCTTCCTTCAAAACTCTGTAACTACACTCACATTCCCACAGGCCCTGAAAGCGAGGCACAGAATGTGACCCATGAGGAGTTGCAACATTCCCCACAAGGTCTACATGTTTTGTCTAATATGTGTATGTAACAGCATGGAGAGTTCGGGTGGACTTTGTTTAAGCGTGGTGCATGACGGTGGAAGGAAATACTCATGAAGGAGATCAAATGAATGACGTGGGATCCTTAAGGGACAATACAGATTCAAGGTTTTCATTTTTGGACTTAGGGATGACTCTCCTAGTTTGATGGGTTGGTTGACTGAAACAAGCCCCAAAGGGGGCCTACTATAAATTAAGGAGAAATGCACGAAGTTCCTGGGTGCACTGCAGAGGAAGACAGCCTGAAGCAGGTTGGAGTGTCAACATGAGTTCATCAGATGGAAGTGCTCACCCGGGTTGGGAGGTCCAGAGGACACGACATTCCTGAAGGCTGTGGTACATTGTGTTCTAACAGGAGCCCGGGCATCTGTAAAGAGCTCTGTGGGGCTCTTCTCCTCTCTGCTGGGCACAAATGACTGTGGCTTCCCCTTGAGGAAGGACCGTGCGGCACTGCCAGATATCTATGCTCTTATTGTTATCCCCACCTTCCCTGTGGCCAGTGGACCTGGGGTCGGGTACCAGCATGACAGTGCATGGGAGGAGGGAAGTAATCAGATTCTTGAAGAATACTCAAAACTGGATCTCAATGACACTAATTCAGGAGACCCAAAGCATCCCTGTGGCCCACCAGCCACAGTGAGGGACAACAGGGGTCAGGCTATTGATGGAATTTGACTTCAGTACTGTCTCTCAGTGGTGCCAGGGTTTCCTCAAATCCACCCAGTGGTGATATGTGGCACCATCAAGAATTTGAAAGATGCATGGTGGTAATTCTGACCACGTCCCTTTCATCCTGCCCTGTGGAGAACTTTGAGATCTTGGAGAATGACAGCAATTTATCATAAACCTAGTTGGGTGTTTATTCAATTACACCTCCTCTTTTCCTTGAAGCTCCATTGCTTTAGCAATCAACACATTCCTGGGCATCTGGTATGTATATTTGAGTGAGCAAATGCTTTCCCCTCTTTTAGAAAACCTATCCAGGAAGAGCTTAACGTCAGCTGGAAAGGGCACCCTCACTTCGTACCTCAGGCTTATATCAACTCTCTGAACTCATGTCATAAACTACTCCTCACAGGCCTTGAATACCTGTCCCTAACATCAGGCACTGCCCTTTTCCTTTGCCTCAATGATGTTATTCTCCTTGAGAAGGAAGGAGAAACTCATATAGACACATTGGCAACATACTTGAAAGACAGGATGTAGGAGAGAATTCTCACAGAAAATCAGAAGCCTTACAACTTAGTGAAATGTTTAGTCATGTAGTTAGTAGTCGGGTTCATGTCACGGTTATGCTTGTATGATGAAGAGCAAATTGGTAAATCTCAACTTTCTTGACATTCAAAAAGAGACATAGAGCAAAGAGTTGGCCCATCAGGGGTTGGTGATAACATGGCTTGTGGTCTTGTGGTTTTGTGGTACTATGACC
>NW_027532849.1:25930-43812 GCF_008692635.1 Crocuta crocuta
CCACCCAGTGGTGATATGTGGCACCATCAAGAATTCGAAAGATGCATGGTGGTAATTCTGACCACGTCCCTTTCATCCTGCCCTGTGGAGAACTTTGAGATCTTGGAGAATGACAGCAATTTATCATAAACCTAGTTGGGTGTTTATTCAATTACACCTCCTCTTTTCCTTGAAGCTCCATTGCTTTAGCAATCAACACATTCCTGGGCATCTGGTATGTATATTTGAGTGAGCAAATGCTTTCCCCTCTTTTAGAAAACCTATCCAGGAAGAGCTTAACGTCAGCTGGAAAGGGCACCCTCACTTCGTACCTCAGGCTTATATCAACTCTCTGAACTCATGTCATAAACTACTCCTCACAGGCCTTGAATACCTGTCCCTAACATCAGGCACTGCCCTTTTCCTTTGCCTCAATGATGTTATTCTCCTTGAGAAGGAAGGAGAAACTCATATAGACACATTGGCAACATACTTGAAAGACAGGATGTAGGAGAGAATTCTCACAGAAAATCAGAAGCCTTACAACTTAGTGAAATGTTTAGTCATGTAGTTAGTAGTCGGGTTCATGTCACGGTTATGCTTGTATGATGAAGAGCAAATTGGTAAATCTCAACTTTCTTGACATTCAAAAAGAGACATAGAGCAAAGAGTTGGCCCATCAGGGGTTGGTGATAACATGGCTTGTGGTCTTGTGGTTTTGTGGTACTATGACCCACTGACATGTGACCTGAAAATGCTAGCTTGGAGCAGGGCCCAGAAGAGAAAAGTTCTCTGACCCTCCACTATGGCCTCATGGGAAGGTCTCTGTGATCACTTGAATGGAAAAGAAACACATCATGCCTGATTTTCATTTGTTACTTCCCTATATATAGGCATTTTGCCCATATCAGTTTGCTAAAGCTGCATATTAAAGTAGCTGATATTTAGCAGTGTGAAATGACACAAATGTGTTATCAAGCGATTTCATCATTCAGAATTCCACGCAGGTACTCTAAGTTTCTGTGCTCAGGGTCTCAAGGAATTGAGGTCAAGTTGTTGACCATGATGGGTCATTAACTGGAAACTCAAGAGAGAAAAACTGCTGCCACGCCCTTTCAGGTGTTTGTCAAGTCTAGTTTCTTCAGTTTGTAGGAATGGGGTCCCCATTTCCTTTCTGTCTCTCAGTTGAGGCCACTCTGAGCATCCAGGACCACCCCCATAGCTCCTTAGGGGCACCCCTCCTTCCTCCAAGTAGTAATGGTGCATCATGGTCATGGAGGCAGGGATGAATGTCACGCATGGCCCATGAACATGAACACCCACTCACCAAGGCTGGTCGTGGTACAGATACTGCTGACTGCTCCTTGCATCAGGTACACAGACCGACACCGAGCACCCGATATGGCGTCATTCCCCCAAGTGGTCAATCAGCTACCAGGTGGCAGGTTGATATTTTAGTCTCTTTCCTCAGGGAAATGTAGCCCTTTGTACATGAATTCACCTTTGTTCTACATATGGACCTTCTCCTCATAGATTTTTGAGAAAACCGACATTCATAGATTTAGAAAATGCCTTATCTGCTGTCATGGATTTCCACACAGCATCATTAAGGACAAGAATATTGCTTCATGGGGCACATGCTGATGGAATTCACTAGAGATTTATGATCTGCCTGATCATCCTGAAGGGGCAGTTTCAAAAAAAAAATCATAGAATGATATTTTAGAGCCACGATTTTGGTTCTAAGTTGGAAACAGTACCTTGAGGGGCTGGGACAATAGAATTTAGAGGGTGTCATGCTCTTCCTCATTTGCCAAGAGAGAGAGCTGTCTCTCCCATAGGTGCTATTCACATCTTCATTACTGAAGGGATGGCGATGTGAGGGGTTTCTCTCACTATTGCTCCTATGTATTCAGTAGCAAAATTTTGCTCTCCTGTCCCCAGAGCTTTAGGCTTCCCCATGCTGGAGGGCTTTTTGCAAAGGAGGAATGTTTTCCACAAGCGCCCCAACAATGACCCCACTGAAATGGAAATAGACACTGCCCAGCAGTCAGTTTGGATGCTCATCTTCCTCAACTGTCAGACAAAGTGTGGGGAGATGGAACCCGATTAAGGACACTGGCTTCCAGCTGCATGAGACACTGCGGAGGGAGATGTCCACGATGTTTGGGTGTCTCCCTGTGCTACCACGTTGGTGATTCAAGTCAAAGGAAATTATAACAACTCAGTTCAGGCAGGACATGTACTGATCAGGTCCGTCTGTAATTGAGGTGTAAATCATCCCTCAAGTTGAATCAGAGGACCAAGTGAACGGCTATTTCAGGCCAAACGAAGATGAAATGTCTAGTAGAGAAGACAGTTCTGAATGCCAGCTACAGGCCTGGGACCCGCTGAGGAACTAGGATGGAGTGTAACCTGATGGCCTAAGGGGGTTACCCCCTTCAGGGGAAAAGAACACACACACATACAACAAATTGGTCATTGAAACAAAATACTTAGTGCAAATGCTCAGCTTTTTTTTTTAATTTTTAATGTTTTATTTATTTCTGAGAGAGAGACATAGCGTGAGCAGGGGAAGGTCAGAGAGAGAGGGAGATACAGAATCAGAAGCAGGCTCCAGGCTCTGAGCTAGCTGTCAACAGAGCCCGATGTGGTGCTTGAACCCACTAGCTGTGAGATCATTGCCTGAGCTGAGGCCGGATGCTTAACCAACAGAGCCACCCACGTGCCCCAACTTACAGAAACTTATTACATTAAAGTTCTAACTTTGTTTCTTGACCTCAAGAAAACAATTTTCTTAAAAAACACATGCGAGGAGGCATCAACAACATGGGGTTCCATTCTCAGGAAGGCAATTGCTCCTGGTTTCTCAATGATCATTTCAATAATGGGATTATCAATTTGAGTTGGGATTATCTTCATTGAGAAGGTGGTCAGATTCTAGTTTTTCTAGTAACTTCTTAAGGTGGCTTATTAAGTCCTGTCTTTTAAATCTGAAAATAAAGAAATAAGATTATAACCAAAAGATATCCAAGAACCCATAATTTGGGAGGCTTTGGGGAGACAGAAAGAGAAGCTTCCAATCTACATGGGAATAGAAAATGGACCCACTTTGTAAGAGGTTCAGCAATTACAAGGAGCGTCAGTTCAGGGTCCGTGTCCACCTCAAAGTGTGGTGTGAACAGAAGTCTCCCTGAGCATGGAAGAATGAGTGAGGCTCAGAGAATATCAATCTAAGAAATCCAGAGATAGTATGAACTCTGAGTGAGGACCAAGGTTTGAGAAACACCAGGCAGTCACGTCCCCCCGCCCCCCCAACACAGCACTGGGCCCTGCTGTGAAATGTACTAAAGAGTTTCTCACACTCACCTCGCTGCTTCCTTCATGGCATATAAGATCATTTTTTTCTGCACTTCTGGAGGCCCTTGCACTCCTTCAAGCAATTTGAAGATTCTATCATATTCTGGAGATATTAAAAAAAAAACCTGTCAGTATTTCTGAAGTATAAAAAGGATGTAGAAGTCAAGTTTGGTGTATCTGATGCCTCAGCAATCATTCAAGCTCTACAATGTGACAGAGGACATGTGCCTTACATGCTCACATCCAGACACCCGGACGTCTACCAGTGGAAGGTTGGCACAGAACAACCAATGGAGAAATACAAAAGAACCCCCCCTCCCAAAAAAGGTGTCCTCGGATATTTCAGTAAAAATAGAGAAGAACAATTCCCACTGGGGAAACCCAATTCTGGCAAAGGATGAGTCTCAAGGGGGCTGTGGAATCTTGTTCAAATCATAGAATGAGGAAGACTTACTGTGGTTTGCTTCATGGATAGAAATTCTCGTTGTACTTACTTCGTCCAAACTGTCGAATCTCCCTCTTTAACTGATCTCTTATTTCGATATTGATTTCCATCGGTATGGGCAGTTTATCTGGCACTTCTCCCAGCACAGACATCGCTGTGACCTTGGGGTTATCTGTAGAGACAGAGCTGGTATTGACTCCTCCCGTCAATGCATTCCTTTTTTTTTTTAATGTTTTATTTCTTTCTTTTATTTTTATTTTTATTTATTTCTAGGAGAGAGAGAGAGACAGCGTGAGCAGGGGAGGGTCAGAGAGAGAGGGAGTCACAGACTCTGAAACAGGCTTCAGGCTCTGAGCTAGCTAACAGCACAGAGCCCGACACGGGGCTCGAACCCACAAACTGAGAGATCATGACCTGAGTGAAAGTCAGACGCTCAATTGACTAAGCCACCCAAGCGCCCCTGTTTTATTTATTTCTGAGAGAGAGAGAGACAGCATGAGCACGGGTGGGTCAGAGAGAGAGAGAGGGACACCCAGAATCTGAAACAGGCTGCAGGCTCTGAGCTAGCTGTCAGCACAGAGCCTGACGCGGGGGCTCGAACCCAGTAACCATAAGATCATGACCTGAGCTGAAGTCAGATGCTTAAAGGACTGAGCCACCAGGCGCCCCACACCAATGCATTCCTACCTGCTTTGTGACTCCGCCCACCTTTGCTGAGACTGATTAGGTCATGAGACAAAGAATCCTATTGGTTGGTGTGGAGTACCATCTCCTGCCACAGTCACAGGCTCTGGGGGGACGGATTTTGACCAGAAGCCCTCAGTGTGGATCGACCACTTTCCCTCACCTCCCCGTGGATACTCTGAACAACTGGTGCATCTGGAAACCAAATGTAATGTGGGGCTGCGATGACAGGCAGGTCCACAACCCCGCACGGACATGCACGTGCTCCGCAGTCTCTAACGGTTTTTGACCTATCAGAAGGATGCACCTGATACATGAATGGGACCTGAGAATTTGACCTCAGGAAAACTAACACAACAGAGAAGCCTCCTATAATCTTGGCACGATGCATACATACAGAAACACACCTGGACAGTTTGTTTAATAAAGAATTTTACCAAACATTCACAGAGCCCTGGCGCTCATCATTTCATGTCTCCTTGACGCCCTCTGCAAGCTGAAAGGCTGAATGCGTCACTCGCGGCAGCGGGCCTGACACCGGCACCGCACCTCTACCACTCGCAGTCAGTACCGGTCCTGCTCATCAGTCTTTTCTGTCTCTGACATGAGTGTTTCTGTCCTCCACGTCTGACACCTCTACTTCATTCCCTCAACCTCCTCTGTGCCAGGCACCATGCCAAGGCTGGTGGATCAGCAGTGAACAAGACAGGAACGGTCCCTGTCCTTATGGAATGAATAGCCTCCTGGGGAAGTCAGGTGGTATATGTAGGGGCACCTGGGTGGCTCAGTTGGTTAAATGTCTGGCTTCAGCTCAGGTCATGATCTCTCAATTTGGTGAGTTTGGCCCTGCATTGGGCTCTCTGCTAAAAAGATGATGAGCAAAGAAAATAATAGTTTGAACTTGCGATAGGAAGGAAGACATCAGAGATGTTACAGACAGCAGAAGGGGGAGGCTCCAGAGCCCCGTGATCAGGCAGGGCCCTCTGAGGAGGTGACCCTTGGCACGGGAGACAAGGGGCCCGTGCATGTGAGGAGGAGGACTTCCGGCTGCCGTGAGGGTCAGTGCAGGGCCCCTAGGAGGGGATGAGCCGGGGCCATGGAGAAAGGACAGAGGCAGAGAGAGTAAGGAGGACACCCCCAGAGGACGCGTGCAGGAGAGGATGGCAGGACCGGGTCCTGTGGAGCGCGTAGACCAGCGTCGGGAGCTCCGATTCTGTTCTGAGCGCTCGGGGGAGTGGATGGCGGGCTTCAGGGTGGACGTGGCATGAAGGGATTTCCGTGCGCACAGGGTCACTCTGGCTGCGGGGCGGTGGTGGATCAGGAGAGTCACGTGGGAGGGCAGGCTGTGAGCTCAGAAGCTAGTGCAGCGAGCGGCCTGCTGAGTGAGGAGGTGTGCGGCATGAGGGACATCCCGATGGTGGGATCTAAGAAGGAGCACAGTATTAACAGGGGACACAGAAGGCAGAGCAAAGAGTGAAAGCAAAGGAATATTCAGTAAGGAGAAGGAAACCAGTAGAGTGCGGAGTTTGGGAATCCGGGAAGGTTTCCATGATGGAGTGAACACCTGTACCCAGTGTGGCTGAGAACATAAGGGCAGCGTCACCTAAAGCTGGTGCTCTTCAGGGGAACTGTTCCAGTGGCGGGGAGGAGCCAGGGGCCAGGTGGCAATGGGGCAGGGAAGGAAGGGGAGGGGGGACCGGCATCTTCACCATCTTTCAAGGCTGAGCCCCCAGCCTTTGATGCTCCCTCTCCTTCCCACTGACTGCAGCACCACGGTCAGCACCTCCTTACACGGAGGAGGAGTCGTCAGGGATTCACCATGACGTTTCATTTGGTTCTCGGCTCTGCGAGCAAACCACTCTGCTTTATCCATCATAATTTTCTGACAAGAAATAAGAATCATGTTCTATTAATGACAAAATGCAACTTTCCAAAACCTCACTGACAGATGTTTCAGGTCTCAGTAAACGTAGAGAAATACATTTTTTGTGGATTGCAAGACTTGTTATTAAGCTGTTACTGTCATTTCTGCCCAGATACCCACTGCAATCATACTTAAAATTTGAAAAAAAAAAATCCACCCTGTTACATTTGGGGGAAATTTGCGAGCTGATAGAAAACAGTAGAAGAGCTGTGACGAGCTTTCAGAAAAAGAACAAAGTTGGAAGACGTGCAACGCCAGCCAGCGGACTTACTGCAAAGGAAGAGCAATGACAACCATGTGGGCTGGAGCGAGGGAGGCCGGATCCTCCCGTGCAGGACGATAGAGAGTCTAGAAATCAGTCTGGAAATAACACCTGCTAGCTGGCTGACACTGAGGTCCCCAAGCCACTGTGGTCCCTTCAGTGAGTCCACCTGGTCCCTAAGGGGAAATGTGCCTCTTCTCTGACCTCACTGTCATCCACACTACATTGATTTCAGATGAATAGGAGACTGGAGCAAAACTTACAATATTAACTTCAAGGGTTTAGAGTAAGCAAACATTTTGAAAAAAAAAAGCACTCATCATAAAGAATAGATTGTTCAATTACAATTAACTGAAATGAGAATATCTGTTTATCAAAAGAACACTATTAAGC
The DNA here is from genome assembly GCF_008692635.1 of Crocuta crocuta. Lineage (NCBI taxonomy): Eukaryota > Metazoa > Chordata > Mammalia > Carnivora > Hyaenidae > Crocuta > Crocuta crocuta. The sequence goes on from NW_027532849.1 coordinate 32,978, forward strand.
GAGTACAAAGCAAAACAGATCTACAGAAGATACTCAGAAATATATATTTAAATATATACAGAAATACAAATATATGTAGGACTATAAATCAATTTAACAAAGCACAAAAAAATCTCAATAAAATGTAGGTAAAAGACCTGGAAAGGCATTTCATAAAACACATACATGAATGGCCAATAAACCTCATTGGTGAACACAAAATGCATATTTAGACATAAGGAGAGGTGCCTGCACACCCAGAAGGGTGGCTGAGCCTGAAGACTGTGTATACAGCAAGCGTTTGTGAGTATGTAACACAACCAACTCTCATACACTGCCAGTCCGGTCCCACCTTGAGTCCCAAGGTGATAGTTAAAAGGATAGATAGACCTCCCCCAACACTGAGATCCAGAAATCAAGGAAAATTACTGCACCGCAGGCTGGAACAGAGCATCCAACTCAGAACGACTCCCCCCAAAGTGCATTAGCGCACCCAAGTCTGACCTCCCCCAAAGGCTGAGACAGAGCACACCAAGGACAATCCCCCTCTAAGGCAGAGACAGAGCCCCAGCCTGCTCCCCAGCCATGGCGGAGACAGTAGCCACGGAACAGCCCCCCCCGCCCCGCTACACAAGGGAGATGCAGTGCCCAAGGACACCTCCTTCCCTAGGGCGGAGGCAGAGCGCTGCAGGCGGACTCCCCCTTCTGTGCACGGATGGACCTTTCAGACACCAGTCTCAGCTCCCCAGAGCTCAGAGGGAGCAGCAACAAAGAGCCCAAGCGCCCGGCGCTGAGAAAGCCCCCAAAACCCAGTTCTCCCTCCCCCCCACGGCAAGTTCTCTGTCCCATGGCGAGTTCTCTCGACCACGCCAAGTTCCCTTCCCCACGGCAAGTTCCCCCCCCATCGCAAGTTCTCTGCCCCACGGCGAGTTCCCTCCCCCACGGCGAGTTCTCTCCCCACGCCAAGTTCTCCTCCCATGGAAAGTTCTCCTCCCATGGCAAGTTCTCACCCCATGGCAAGTTCCCACCCCCTCGGCAAGTTCTCACCCCATGGCAGGTTCCCACCCCCTCGGCAAGTTCCCTCCCCCATCGCAAGTTCTCTTCCCACGGCAAGTTCTCTGTCCCATGGCGAGTTCTCTCGCCCACGCCAAGTTCTCTCCCCAAGGCAAGTTCTCTGCCCCACGGCGAGTTCTCTCGCCCACGGCAGGTTCTCTCGCCCATGGCAGGGTCTCTCGCCCATGGCAAGTTCCCTCCCCCACGGCACGTTCCCCCCCCACGGCAAGTTCTCTCCCCACGGCAAGTTCTCCCCCCACGGCTCAGACAGAGCCCCGAAGGGAGTTTCACTCCAGTCTCAGAACACGCAAGGAACAGTGTCCCCGCACGTTGTGACACAGCACCCATGAAAGTCTCCCCAGGACGAAGGGTCCCCACCAGGACCGGCCCAACACAAGAAAATCCCACCCCCATCAGGGCTGAGACAGGGCAGCCAGGCGAAGTGCCCCCTCGGGCTGAGCTAAGCACCAAGGAGAGTCTCACAGGCTGAGGGAGAAGCCCTCAGGGACACTTATCTGGGGGCTGAGGCCATGTGCCGGAGGAAACATTCCCACCCTCACACAGCTTGGATGGGTTTCCAGGAAACACCCCCCCCCCACCGACTTACGACTGAGATAAGCACCCAGAGAAGAGTCCCCTCACCAGCACTGAGACAATTCCACAAGGAAAGTGCCTTACAAACTCAGAGAGACCACTAAGGACAGCCCTTTCTCCAAAATGGTTGACACAAGCTGCCCAGGAAATTGTCTCCCCCATGCTGAGATCAGACCCCAAGGAAAATCAGAACCCAATGAAATCAGAACCCACGGACACCACACCTAAAGAAGAGACATCTCCAGAGTTCAGAGAAAGCCCCCAGGGCAAAGCATCCACAGTCCACGTGTTAAAATCCTGACCTGTTTCCAGGAGCTTGGCAGCAACTCACACAGTGGCAATAAAGCTGCGATGCCTCTGGGGTGGAACACCAGAAATGCGCTCACTGGGAGTTGCTGGAAATGTGCCCACTAAGGGGTCTGGGAGTGGTGTGCACAGGCAGGTGTGTGGCCAGAGGACGGATACATTATTACTTTCCCAGGGAGGTGTAAGCGAAGTTGCAGACCTCAGAATGCTGCCTGCACACTGCCCTGCAGCAGCCCTGAAGCTGCTCGCGGAACAGAGCCTGGTGCCTGAGAAGCCTGATCCCCAGGAGCCTGCTGGGCCAGCCACCTGGCTCTAGGAAGTCCGTCTTCCCCCACCATGTCTTAGGCGCCCCCTACAGGCGGACCTCAGTCACTGACGCTACAGGAAAACTTAAAGGAACCAGAACATGTTTCACACCAGGCAAAAAGGATGAGTTGGAAGCTAAGACTGAAAATCAAAAGCTGGCACATTATCCTAACAGAAAAAGAAGATTATTTGATCATCATAATAAATGCATGAAACAGATGTGATCCAATGCAATGTATTTCATGAGGAAAAATTAAAAGCATTTGATAAAAGGGTCTCTACCCAAATCTGTTTTGCCCATTCTTCCTGGGGGAAAACATTAGATGGATTTATTGCACGTGACATCAGAGCAAGACAAGATTGCTCACCACCGTCCCTTCTATTGAACTCTCTGTACGGCGGTCCTGCCTGGCACCTTAATATGGTGCCCAGTGCTATTCACACAGCGAGCTCTCAGACCATTCAACTATGGACACGCCCCGAGAATTATGCCTCTCAGGGAGTCACCAGGCACGTCAAATCATGACTATTATTTGTGAATACAGTGCTGGGGAGCTCCAATCAGTTCTGTTCCCTCCAGTGGCTGACAGTTTGCTGGTGTTCAGAGCGACCCTGGATGTGAGATCATGGGTTTCAAGGCCATCATAGAGCTGAAGAGAGGGCGATGGAAATAGTGCTGTTACAATAGTCTGAGGGTCACCGCTTGTACTGTGATGTAGTCAAGTTTCATGAGTAAATGCTCTTCCAGTGGTTGGAAGCCTTGGGTTAAATTACACAGTTCTGAAACCATTTATTTAGATAGGGTTTGCCCGTGTTCTCACCGCTTTTATGATGGAGTGGATTTGCACTCGCCCTATTCCACCAACCATTGAAGACGTGCCTCTTCAATCAGAAGCAAGTTCCAGGCTCTGAACTGTTAGCACAGAGCCTGACATGGGACTCAAACTCAGGAGCCGTAGGATCATGAACTGAGCTGAAGTTAGATGTTTAACCAACTGAGCCACCCAGGTGCCCCTAAAATGAATGGATCTAAACAAAACACTGGTAAAAGATTAACATTCTCTTTTACTCTCTATTATAAAGACAAAGGTTTCTTGGATTATTGGTCTACATCTAATAAAAGGGAAAAGAGGGAAACAAAGGGGTTTTTTTTCTCTTTTGTCTGCCCAAAAAGATGGAGGAAAAGCTATAATTTTAACCAAAAGGGCAGGACAGCAGGATACCGTGCCTTTTTGAGTTGTTTTGCTAAAGCCTCGGTGGAAATCGCCTCTCCCATGTTCCAAAGCCTGGGGAGACAGTGGCGATGTCCTCGCTGCCAGCCTCCAAATGCTCCACATTTGTGTTGCTTCTGGTTAGCAAAACTGGGTGCTTGTGCCATGTGAGGAATGGAAGACGTACGAAGGGCTTCTACTGGAGGCTTTTCAAAACATGACATATGATTTGCCGTTGACCTAAAAAGATATCGTTTTTGTTAAAACAGACTCCTAATGAGACAGAAAAGCATGAGGCTCTGGCAGCGGCTTAAAGCTGTGGGGACGAGCAGCTCACTCGTTAACTTGGGGCTGGACGTCCAATAGGGAACTTGTACTTTCATGCCAGGGTTCAGGTAGATCCAGCCCAAGATCCTGATTGGAACTATGACCATCCCCTTGGGGAATGTATTGTGACCATGTCCAAGCTTGTGCTTTGGAGAAATTAATTAGGTCTAAGGTTAAACCCTAAATTGTGCTAAATTAGCCACTATTTCATAAACACAGAAATAGTGCCCGATGGCCTTCCTGGAGAGGCTGAGGGAGGCTCTCATGGAGTACATGGACATCTCCCCTGATACCTCTGAGGCTGAGGCGATCTTAAAGGATGAATTGGTCACTCAGTTGGTCCTGGATACTCGGAGGAAGCTGCAAAATTGGCTGTTGCCCTGGAAAGGACCCTAAAAGAGCTCTTGGAGCTACCAATCGGGTATATTAGAACTGAAATGAAGAGGATAAAAAATATAGGAGACTTAAGAAACATCTGAGGCCTTCATTGCAGCCTTACATACTATATCAGAAGAGACTTCCCAAGGTCCTGGCACCAAATGCCGCTTCTATGGTCACTCTGAGCACTGGAAAGCAGACTGCCCTCAGAAGGGAGAAAAGAAATTAAAGCCCTTCAAGCCACACCCCTTGTGTGGAGACAATCACTGGAGGCCTGAATGCCCAAAGGGAGGGCTAGGGTAACCAGTGTCCCTGAAAGGGACTGATGGGACCTGGGGCTCTTCGGGGTGGCCCCCAAAACCAGCTGTCTAGTGGACCCCCAGAACCTAGGGCATCTCTGGAAAACTCAGGTAACTAAAACACTGGTTCATTTCCTTCCTGATGCCAGAACCACGTTTTCTGTCCTTTCCCCTCCCAGCCAACCATCCAAATGTAGCGGAATGATTAGAGGCGTCTCTGGAAAATTGTTTATACTTAAATTGTTCTCTCAGCCCCTGAGATGCATGGGGGAAAAACTAATTTTTTCTCATTCTTTCTTATAATTCCAGAGAGCCTTACTCCCTTGCTAGGAAGGGACATTATAACTAAATTAGAGACTGCAGTGCTGCTAGCTCCAGGACAGATCAACAATCACACGGGTTTTGTGGAATTACTGGATATTGTTGGCTGTGGGTACTGGGGCTCAGAAAATAGCTTGCCCACTACATCAATTATTAAAGGGGACTCAATCGCACCTACTCCCAAGGAAATGAGCTGGTGTCTGACTCATGGACACTGTCCAGCCCTCGGGATGGTTGCATACAGAGCAGGGGCAATTACTATTATCTGACTCACAGAGCTGGAAGATCATTAAAGCACTGCATCAGGCCTTACGTTTAGGCAGGGATAAAACTTATCCACTGGCCCAAAGGATGTTTCCTGGGAAAAAATTGTCAAGAAGAGTTCAGCAAGTTGTATTAGCCTCTGACGTCTGTCTTAGAAACAGTTCTCTGAACCACAGACTTGCTCTCTCAGGAAATCAAGGACCTGGAGGTCATCCAGAGGAAGACTGACAATTAGATTTCACTCATATGCCAAGGTCAAAGGGGTTCCAACACCGGTTGGTATGGGTTGATACTTGTACTAATTGGGTAGAGTCCTTCCCCTGCACAAAAAGTAATAAAAGCTTTGCTTTGTAAAAGAATACCCAGGTTTGGCTTACCTAAAAATTTACAAAGCAATAATGGTAAGTGGCCGCCTTGGCTCTTTCTATGGTAGGACACCCATCTGTTGGAAAAGTTTTACACTGCAAAATAAAGCAAGCAGTCCACTTACTCAGGAAAGCTCTAAGTGATTCCTCACTAGCATTAGATGCGTAAGTCAAGAATTGAGTAAAGTTAGGGCCAGACTCTTGGAAAATCGAGTCACTGTTGATGACTTGCTGCTCCTCCATCACGTGGGTTGTGAGAGAGTTCAACACATATGTTGTTTCAATTCACACAGGGTCTCACAAACTACAGATAACATTCAGGCACAATTGGACAAAGTTAGGTTCTCTCCTGGATTGTTTGGTTTGGGAACTGGGGACATTATCATAAGATGCCACCATGTTGGTCAGTATAACCTTTACTTTGTGTCTTCTGGTCTGCTAATGTTTGTTCCGCCTCATGCCTGCCAGCCTTCCTGTGGAACCACACTGTGGGCCACTCCACTGACTCTTGTGTGGACTCTGACTGCTGCACCCCTACACCATCCCTTGTCAGGTTGAAGAAACCAGAAAGGCCATCGTCCCTGTTCCCTAATGGCAGTTAGGGGCCCTATTCCGGGGGGGGAAGGGATAGGGAAAGGGTGAACATTAGGCAGGGAGAGAGAAGGGAGTCTCAGGGAGGCAGAAGCAGCTGCAGGTGGGAGGCTGAAGAAGTGGCTGGGTTTGGGGGTAAAAAAAAGGATAAAGGTGTTCCAGACCCACATGGGCTGAGTGCCATGAGTGGAGTCTCACAAACGTTCTGATAAGGCCCCAATAAATATTCAAGGACAAAAATCTTTGATGGCAACCCAGTCAACCCTCTCCCACTTGAGAGCTTTGTGTTTTCTGTCAGTAAACCATCTCTTTGCTCACACTCTTTTGGGTGTGAGATTTATTCTTCGACTCTGTGAAACAAGGACCTATGTCTCTCCCTCCCTCCTAGAACAGAGGGAGCAGAGAATGCTCCAGATCCAGGGTCAGATGACAAATAGGGATCAATGGGAAACTGTGGGACAGTGGCCAACAGAGGATGTGGAGTCCAGGGGCAGTACTGGGGCCATTGAAAGATCTTGGCTTCAAGCCAGACCTGGCTCTGAGCAGTTGTTCCCGGTACGCCCTCATTTGCTCATGACCCTGGGGCTCTGTTCCTAATGTCTTTGTTTCCACATCCCCTCTTGTGAACTCAGGTTCCTGACAACATCCATCCCTCACTTGTTGTGAGGATTAAAAATAACTCATTCAATATTTGTTAGACCTGTCTAAGCGCCAGCCACTGATCTAGGTGTGAAATGACAGTGACCTAGACAACATTCGCATGGATCCTCCATGAGACGCTAGGCCAGCAGAGCAACTGTCAGGTACTGGTACATACCCTGCAGAAAGTTGAAATGGGATGGAGAGATGCAAAAAGGTGGGCAGTATTTTGCACGTGGTGGTCAGGGAAGCCTCCCTGAGGAGGAGACATCTCACCTGCATCAGAGTAAAAGGCCTTGGCAGGTAGTGCAGCTTGAAGGGCCCTAGCCTCACAGAATAGCCTCTTCCCCAAGGTCGGAGCCAAATGAATGGGCATGCGCTTCAGTCATCTTTGTGGTCTGTGTGGGGAGGGAAACCCGTGTGTGTGGGTGTCAGCCTGCTCCTGATCTCTTGTCCTGAATTCCTGCCCTGCTCCAGCATCAGAGGGGGGACAATGGTCCTGCGGAGACTGGGGAATGGGCAAGGATCATTGCATGAAATCATTTCCTGTAACAAATCGATACTGACACACACAGCAGACACGTGTGCATCTCTATGTGCAGACACGTGCGCATGTTACCTCCTACTGGCCCTGCTCCTTTGCCTGATTTCTGACTGATGTACGTTCCTAGATCCTTAACGTGTAGTTCCTAGAAAAACAGAATCCTAAACGTGCGATCTGTGAGTTGTGTCTGGCTTTCTGCAATTCCTTCTTTAATGTGATTCCTTGAAAGCTATTAAAGACCCATTTTCCAGGGTTAAAATGGCACTGGGAGCTCATAGCAAGAAATGGCGAAGGAGTTTCTCAAATTATCACACGTAGAGACCTGTGGTCAAGCACCAAGGGCCTGGATGACCAAGTGTCGTAGCAGTGAGCCTTGCGGTCAAAATGAGGAGTAAAATGGAGATGAATAGTTGCTCTAAATGTTCTGAGGAACTGGGTGAAAACATTTACATCCTCACTTCCTTAAAGTCCCATCTTAAAGTATATATAAATGACCTGAAATATTCTGTGATTGCCTTAAAGACAAATCATTCTCTGAGCTGCATGGGTGGCTCTTTGGTTAACTGTGTGACATTGGCTGAGGTCATGATCTCATGGTTTATGAGACTGAGCCTTGCATTGGGCTCTGTGTTAAGAGCTCAGAGCCTGGAACCTGCTTCAGAATATGGGTTTCTCTCTCTCTCTCTCTCTGTCTCTGTTCCTCCCCCACTTGCACTCTATCTGTCTCTCTTTCTCTCTCTAAAAAATAAATAAATATTTTTACCACACTGAGATACCACCTCACGCCAGTAAGAGTGGCTAAAATGAGCAAATCAGAGGACTCTAGATGCTGGCGAGGATGTGGAGAAACGGGCACTCTCCTACACTGCTGGTGGGAATATAAGCTGGTGCAACCCATCTGGAAAACAGTATGGAGGTTCCTCAAAAAATTAACATTAGAACTCCCCTATGACCCAGCAGTAGCACTGCTAGGAATTTACCCAAGGGATACAGGAGTCCTGATGCATAGGGGCACATGTACCCCAATGTTCATAGCAGCACCCTCAACAATNAAGTCGGATGCTTAACCGACTAAGCCAACCAGGCGCCCGTAAATAAATATTTTTAAATTAATTGTTCCCTCCCATAGCCTAAGGACTGAGATTTGGGGAAACCCAATAAAAAAATAAATTTAAAAATTAATCTTCCTCTCCCGTAGCCTAAGGGTGGAGATCTGGGGAAACCCAATGAAAATTCTAATCCTATGAATGGCTGAATCACAACATACATTCAATGCCAACTTCACACGGCCTTTCTGTTAATGTTACAGCACCAATTGGGAATGAACAGGATCCGGAAACTTACAATGGGTCATAGATGCACACTCTGATGAAACTGGGTCCTCGGAACCCCCAATTCTGTGTAATGTCTTTGCAAAGAGAAACATCCTTTCCACTCCTGGGAGGAGGTTATTTCCTCTTGGTCTGAAGAGACTGATGGTCTTGCCTGAAGTAGGTGCCTTGGAGGGCACTGCTGACCCTGCGCACAGTCTATACCCGCAGCTCTCCTTCCTTCAAAACTCTGTAACTACACTCACATTCCCACAGGCCCTGAAAGCGAGGCACAGAATGTGACCCATGAGGAGTTGCAACATTCACCACAAGGTCTACATGTTTTGTCTAATATGCGTATGTAACAGCATGGAGAGTTCGGGTGGACTTTGTTTAAGCGTGGTGTATGACGGTGGAAGGAAATACTCATGAAGGAGATCAAATGAATGACGTGGGATCCTTAAGGGAGAATACAGATTCAAGGTTTTCATTTTTGGACTTAGGGATGACTCTCCTAGTTTGATGGGTTGGTTGACTGAAATAAGCCCCAAAGGGGGCCTACTATAAATTAAGGAGAAATGCACGAAGTTCCTGGGTGCACTGCAGAGGAAGACAGCCTGAAGCAGGTTGGAGTGTCAACATGAGTTCATCAGATGGAAGTGCTCACCCGGGTTGGGAGGTCCAGAGGACACGACATTCCTGAAGGCTGTGGTACATTGTGTTCTAACAGGAGCCCGGGCATCTGTAAAGAGCTCTGTGGGGCTCTTCTCCTCTCTGCTGGGCACAAATGACTGTGGCTTCCCCTTGAGGAAGGACCGTGCGGCACTGCCAGATATCTATGCTCTTATTGTTATCCCCACCTTCCCTGTGGCCAGTGGACCTGGGGTCGGGTACCAGCATGACAGTGCATGGGGGGAGGGAAGTAATCAGATTCTTGAAGAAAACTCAAAACTGGATCTCAATGACACGAATTCCAGGAGACCCAAAGCATCCCTGTGGCCCCCCAGCCACAGTGAGGGACAACAGGGGTCAGGTCACTGATGGAATTTTACCTCACTACTGTCTCTCAGTAGTGCCAGATTTTCCCCAAACCCACCCAGTAGTGATATGTGGCACCATCAAGAATTTGAAAGATGCATGGTGGTAATTCTGACCGTGTCCCTTTCATCTTACCTATTTGGCCTGTGAAGAACTTTGAGATCTTGGAGAATGACAGCAACTTACCATTAACCTAATTGTCTGTTTATTCAGTTACACCTGGTCTTTTCCTTGAGGCTCCATTGCTTTAGCGATCACCTCATTCCTGAGCATCTTATATGTATACCTGAGTGAGCAAATTATTTTCCCTCTTTTATGAAACCTAGCCATGGATGGTTCATTCAGTTAAGCGTCCGACTTCGGCTCAGGTCATGATGTCACGGTTTGTGGGTTCGAGCCCCGCTTCGGGCTCTGTGCTGACAGCTAGCTCAGAGCCTGGAGTCTGTTTCAGATTCTGTGTCTCCTCTCTCTGACCCTCCCCTATTCATGCTCTCTCTCTCCCTCTCTCTCTCTTTCAGAAATAAATAAAAACATAAAAAAAGGAAACTTAGCCAGGAAGAGTTTGCCTTCAACTGGAAAGGGTACCCTCACTTCATACCTCAGGCTTATGTCAACTCTCTGAGATTCTACCATGAATTACTCCTTACTGGCCTTCATCACCTGTCCCTAACATTGGTCACTGCCCTTAAATCAGAGGCCTTACAACTTAGCGAAATGTTTAGTGATGTAGTTAGTAGTCTGGCACATGTCACATGTATGGTGAAGAGCAAATTGGTAAATCTCAACTTTCTTGACATTCAAAAAGAGACATAGAGCAAAGAGTTGGTCCTTCAGGGGCTGGTGGTAACATGGCTTGTGGTCTTGTGGTTTTGTGGTACTATGACCCACTGACATGTGACCTGAAAATCGGCTAGCTTGGAGCAGGGCCCAGAAGAGAAAAGTTCTCTGACCCTCCACTGTGGCCTCATGGGAAGGTCTCTGTGATCACTTGAATGGAAAAGAAACACATCATGCCAGAATTTCATTTGTTACTTCCCTATATATAGGCATTTTGCCCATATCAGTTTGCTAAAGCTGCATATTAAATTAGCTGATATTTAGCAGTGTGAAATGACACAAATGTCTTCTCAAGCAATTTCATCGCTCAGAATTCCACGCAGGTACTGTAAATTTCTGTGCTCGGGGTCTCAAGGAATTGAGGTCAAGTTGTTGACCATGATGGGTCATTAACTGGAAACTCAAGAGAGAAAAACTGCTGCCACGCCCTTTCAGGTTTTTGTCAAGTCTAGTTTCTTCAGTTTGTAGGAATG
>NW_027532849.1:45925-54145 GCF_008692635.1 Crocuta crocuta
AGAAGAGAAAAGTTCTCTGACCCTCCACTATGGCCTCATGGGAAGGTCTCTGTGATCACTTGAATGGAAAAGAAACACATCATGCCAGAATTTCATTTGTTACTTCCCTATATATAGGCATTTTGCCCATATCAGTTTGCTAAAGCTGCATATTAAATTAGCTGATATTTAGCAGTGTGAAATGACACAAATGTCTTCTCAAGCAATTTCATCGCTCAGAATTCCACGCAGGTACTGTAAATTTCTGTGCTCGGGGTCTCAAGGAATTGAGGTCAAGTTGTTGACCATGATGGGTCATTAACTGGAAACTCAAGAGAGAAAAACTGCTGCCACGCCCTTTCAGGTTTTTGTCAAGTCTAGTTTCTTCAGTTTGTAGGAATGGGGTCCCCATTTCCTTTCTGTCTCTCAGTTGAGGCCACTCTGAGCATCCAGGACCACCCCCATAGCTCCTTAGGGGCACCCCTCCTTCCTCCAAGTAGTAATGGTGCATCATGGTCATGGAGGCAGGGATGAATGTCACGCATGGCCCATGAACATGAACACCCACTCACCAAGGCTGGTCGTGGTACAGATACTGCTGACTGCTCCTTGCATCAGGTACACAGACCAACACCGAGCACCCGATATGGCGTCATTCCCCCAAGTGGTCAATCAGCTACCAGGTGGCAGGTTGATTATTTTGGTCTCTTTCCTCAGGGAAATGTAGCCCTTTGTACATGAATTCACCTTTGTTCTACATATGGATCTTCTTTCCCACCCATAGATTTTTGAGAAAACCGACATTCATGGATTTAGAAAATGCCTTATCTGCTGTCATGGATTTCCACACAGCATCACTTGACAAGTATATTGTTTCTCAGGGCACATGCTCATGGAATTCACTAGGTTTATGGTCTGCCTGATCATCCTGAAGGGGCAGTTTCAACAAGAAAAATCATAGAATGATATTTTAAAGCCACGATTTTGGTTCTAAGTTGGAAACAGTACCTTGAGGGGCTGGGACAATAGAATTTAGAGGGTGTCATGCTCTTCCTCATTTGCCAAGAGAAAGAGCTGTCTCTCCCATAGCTGCGATTCACATCTTCATTACTGAAGGGATGGCGATGTGAGGGGCTCCTCTCACTATTGCTCCTATGTATTCAGTAGCAAAATTTTGCTTCCTGTCCCCAGAGCTTTCGGCTTCCCCATGCTGGAGGGCTTTTTGCAAAGGAGGAATGTTTTCCACAAGCACCTCAACAATGACCCCACTGAAATGGAAATAGACACTGCCCAGCAGTCTGGATACTCGTCTTTCTCAACCATCAGGCAAACATGGGGCGCCTGCACAGTGAAGGGAGAGGGGACCCAAGTGTTAAGGACACTGGCTTGCAGCTACACGAGACACTGAGGAGAAATATGTCCACCAAGTTTAGGTTTCTCCCAGTGATTTCAAGTCTGTGATTCAAGTCAAAGGAAATTATAACAACTCAGTTGAGGGAGGACATTTACTGATCAGGTCCGTCTGTAATTAAGGTATGAATCCTTCTCTCAGGCCAAGCCCAATGACTCCTCAGGCTGAGGGACTGTTTCAGGCAAAACAAAGAAGAAATGGCTGGTGGAGAAGACAGTTATGAATGCCAGTAAAAGCCTGGGACCTGCTCAGGAACTAGTATGGAATGTAACCTGATGACTTAACAGGGTCTCCCACTTCAGGGGGAAGACGAACACACACACACACACACACACACACACACAATAAATTGTCTATTCAAACAAAATACTTAGGGCAAATGCCCAACTTTTAATAACAGAAACTTATAACATTTAAGTTCTAACACTTTTTTTTTGCCTCAAGAAGACAATTTTCTTAACTAACACGTGCTGGAGGCATCAACAATATCAGGTTCCGTTCTAGGACAGCCAACTTGTTCTGGTTTGTTATTGATCATTTCCCTAATAGGATTATAAATTTGGGGTGGATTATCTTCGTTGAGAATTTGGTCCAATTCCAATATTTCTAGTACCGTCTCAAGGTGGCTTATTAAGGCTTATCTTTTAAATCTGAAAATAAAGAGACAAATCATTAACCAAAATATACCCAAGAACCTATAATTAGGGAGGCTCTGTGGCAGATAGAAAGAGAAGCTTCCAATCTACCAAGGGATAGAAAATGGACCCTCATTGGAGAGCCTAGGTGGCTCAGTCGGTTAAGCGTCTGACTTCGGCTCAGGTCATGATCTCACAGTTCGTGTGTTCGAGCCCCACGTTGGGCTCTGTGCTGACAGCTTAGCTCAGAGCTTGGAGCCTACTTCGGATTCTGTGTCTCCCCCTCTCTCTCTGACCCTCCCCACCTCATGCTGCCTCTTTCTCTCTCTCTCAGAAATAAATAAAAAACATTTTAAAAAACTGAAAAAAAAAGACAAAAGAAAATGGACCCTCATGGTAAGGGACAATCTGGGAAATACAAAGAGTGTCCGCTCATGGTCTATGCCCACCTGAAACTCTGGGGTGAATAGAAGTGTCACTGAGCTTGGAAGAATGAGTGAGATCAGATGATATCAATCTAAATAACTGCAGAGACAGCATGAACTCTGAATGAGGGCCAGGGTTTGAGAAAGCCAGGCAGTCCTGTCCCCACCTGTCACCCAGCACCTCACTAGGCCCTGCTTTGAAACATACTGCAGTTTCTCTTAATACCCACCTACTTGTCTCCTTCATGGAAACCACAACAAAACTTTTCCCGCAATTCCATAGGTCCTTGCCCTCCTTCAAGCAATTTGAAGACTCTATCATATTCTGGAGATATTTAGAAAAAAAAACTGTCAGTATTTCTAAAGTAGAAAAAAGAGTCAGAACTCAATCTTGGTGTATCTGCTGCCTCAGCAATCATTCAAGGGCTAGAATGTTACACAGTATTTGTGTTTTATATTCTTACATCCAGACACCCAAACATATCTACCAATAGAACTCTTACAAACAATAACCAATTAAGAGATTTAAAAAGAACAAATAGCTGGAACATTGTAGTCGCAGTAAAGAGGAACTGTCTTATATTGTGTGAAAACACAATTCCAGCAAAGGATGAACCTTAAGAGGTCTGTGGAATCCAGTCTAAATCACAGAATGAGAGGGGCGCCTGGGTGGCTCCATCGGTTAAGCATCCAACTCTTGATTTCAGCTCAGGTCATATCCCACGGTTCATGAGACCCAGACTGCTTGTGATTCTCTCTCTCCCTCTCTCTGCCCCCCCTCTTTTTCAAAATAAATAAACTTCAAAAAAAACCTTTAATTCATAGAATGAGAAACATTTTCTGTGGTTTCACTTATAAAAATCCTTATTCTACTCACGTTGTCCAAATCTTTGAATTTCCTTCTTCAACTGACTTTTCATTTCCGAACTGATTTGCCTTGGTAGTGCCAGGTTACCTGGCACTTCTCCCAGCACAGACATCGCTGTGGCCTTGGGGTTATCTGTAGAGACAGAGCTGGTAATGACTCCTGCCACCAACGCATTCCTACCAGGTTTGTGATCCTGCCCACCTTTGCTGAGACTGGTTAAGTCATGAGACAAAGAATCCAATTGGTTGGTGTGGAGTACCATCTCCTGCCACAGTCACAGGGCCTGGGGGGACGGATTTTGACCAGAAGCCCTCAGTGTGGATCGACCACTTTCCCTCACCTCCCCGTGGATACTCTGAACAACTGGTGCATCTGGAAACCAAATGTAATGTGGGGCTGCGATGACAGGCAGGTCCACAACCCCGCACGGACATGCACGTGCTCCGCAGTCTCTAACGGTTTTTGACATAGCAGGAGGATATACTGGATACATGTATCGGACCTGAAATTTTGACTTCAGGAAAAATAAAAGAACAAAGAAGCCTCTCCTTATATTCTTGGCACTATGCAAACATATAGAAATGCAGTTGGACTGGGGCGTCCGGGTGGCTTAGTCGGTTAAGCGTTCGACTTTCGCTCGGGTCATGATCTCACGGTTCGTGGGTTCAAGCCCCGCGTCGGGCTCTGTGCTGACTGCCAGCTCAGAGCCTGGAGCCTGTTTCAGAGTCTGTGTCTCCCTCTCTCTCTGACCCTCCCCTGCTCACGCTGTCTCTCTCTCTCTCCTAGAAATAAACAAAACATTAAAAAAAAAAAAAGAAATGCAGTTGGACTGTACAACTAATAAACAAACAAACATTCACAGAGCACTGGCGTTCATGATTTAATGCCTCCTTGATGCCCTTTACAAGGTAAAAACCTGAACGTGCCACTGGATGTCAGGATGCCGATACTGGCACTCTATCATTAAAAATCCCAGTCAGTAAATAATCTTCCTTATCTGTCTTTTCTGTCTCAGAAGATGAATGAATTTTTTATACCTTGTTGACCCCTCTCTTTCATTTACTCAGCTTCCTCTGTACCAGGCACTGAGCCAAATGCTGGGAGATAAGCAGGGAATGAGACAGACAGGGACGGTCCCTACCCTTATGCAACTTACATCCTCATGGGGAAGTTAGAGGGTATGAGCAAAGGGAATAATATAGTTTGAACTTGCGATAGGAAGGAAGACATCAAGGATGTGACCGACAGCAGGAGGCGGAGCCTCCAGGACCCTGTGGTCGGGCAGGGCCCTCTGACGAGTTGACCCCTGAGCAGGAGATGGGGGACCGTGCACGTGAGGAGGAGGACTTTCGGCTGCCGTGAGGGTCAGTGCAGGGCCGCTAGGAGGGGATGAGCCGGGGCCATGGAGAAAGGACAGAGGCAGAGAGAGCAAGGAGGACCCCCCCAGAGGACGCGTGCAGGAGAGGATGGCAGGACCGGGTCCTGTGGAGCGTGTAGACCAGCGTCGGGAGCTCCGATTCTGTTCTGAGCGCTCGGGGGAGTGGATGGCGGGCTTCAGGGTGGACGTGGCATGAAGGGATTTCCGTGCGCACAGGGTCACTCTGGCTGTGGGGCGGTGATGGGTCAGGAGGGTCACGTGGGAGGGCAGGCTGTGAGCTCAGAAGCTAATGCAGCGAGCGGCCTGCTGAGTGAGGAGGTGTGCGGCATGAGGGACATCCCGATGGTGGGATCTAGGAAGGAGCACAGTATTAACAGGGGACACAGAAGGCAGAGCAAAGAATGAAAGCTAAGGAATATTCAGTAAGGAGAAGGAAACCAGTAGAGTGCGGAGTTTGGGAATCCGGGAAGGTTTCCACGACAGAGAGAGTGAACACCTGTACCCAGTGTGGCCGAGAACATAAGGGCAGCGTCACCTAAAGCTGGTGCCCTTCAGGGGAACTGCTCCAGTGGCGGGGAGGAGCCAGGGGCCAGGCGGCAATGAGGCAGGGAAGGTAGGGGGGTGGGGGACAGGCATCCTCACCACCTTCCAAGGTCATGGCTGAGCACCCGGGCTGGGATGCTCCCTCTCCTTCCAGCATCACTGACTGCATCTCCGTGGTCAGTCTTCTCTTACACGGAGGAGGAGTCCCCGGATCTCCATGACGTTTCATTTGGTTCTCTGGTTCAACAGCAGACCCCTCTGCTTTATCAGTCATCATTTCCTAAAAAGCATCAAGAAACATAGTCCATTAACTACAAAAGTGCAACCATACTAGGGCGCTTGGGTGGCTCAGACCCTCGATCTCAGCTCAGGTCATGATCTCACAGTTCATGGGACAGAGCTCAGAGACAGGCTCTGTGCTGAGAGCATCGATACTGCTTGGGATTCTCCCTCTCATTCTCTGTTCCCGTCCCCTGCTGGTCTCTCTCTCTCTCTCTCTCAAAATAAATAAATAAACTTTTAAAAAATGCAAACATGCTGAGCTGCATTGTACATATGTGTATACAACATGCCTCTGCATCGTTAATATGAGTTTTCTTAGGAGCCAAGGTTTACCATGCCCCCACACACACTCTGTTCTCAGGAGCCTCAGCCTCTTTCCCATGCAGTCTAGGGGGGAAACGGAGGAAACTATCCTATAAGTGTAGTCCAAAGGCAAACATTGTACACAGTGAATCAGCTTGCTTGCAGGATGTGAACCCCTCAGCCAGAATTAAGTAAGCACATGATTACCTCCCTGACAAAGTAAATAACATTTTGTGTCAACCCTTTCAGGGGAAAGAATTCAGTGTCCTTTCCATATTTATTTAAATACAATAGTATCAATATTGGCTGGGTGTTTACAGAATGCCCTTTGTAGAAGGTGAGGGGGACTGGAGGTGCAAATCTTTAATCCACATATTTCCAATGGCACAGTGTTCAAAGATGTCCATCTAAGAGCCCTGTGATGGGCACTTTTAAAGATTGCTCTTACATCAAATGGCACGTATCAGCATGACAGACTAGCTGAAAGGTCTTCTCATTTAAAGGTAACCCCCAAATTTGCCCCATCATATTGGAATGAACTGGGGATAAATACCTTTTATGAATTATTGACAGTTCCCATTTAGGAGAAGTACAAAAGGGGGAAATTATTTTCATGCAGCATTTCATACCAGCCAGGTCCTCAGCTAAATGCTCTACCTGTACTAACTTATTTAGTATTTCACAGAGTTATAATTCTGGCAAAAACTCAAGGACAAGGTTAAGGAAGAGAAGATGTGGAGTCATCCACCCCAAAAAATCCTATAGCAAACATTATACTTAATGGAGATATACCAAACATTTTCTACCTAAGTTTGTAAATGAGACAAGGATGTCTACTATCTATTTAAGAATATATGGAAGTCATAAAAAGTGCACCAGTGCCAAGAAAATATTATATGTATAATTTTTAGAAAGGTAAAAGTAACAATGTCACTCACAGATGGCATTTTTCTGTAGATAGAATATCCAAAAGGATACCATTAGAGTTTATAAGTGAACAACAGCCATTTTACGGGCCGCAAGAGGAAGAATCAAAAGCCATATCTATTTCTCTGTAATAACCAAAATAATTAGAAAAAGAAATTTAAAATACCATTGCAAACAGTGTCAAGAACATCAAAACCCCAAGAGTAAACCTAACGACAGGTGTGCCAAAGCACTACACGTAACACAACACCTCGCTGAGAGATGTTAAAGAGCTCAGGAGACGGAGAGAAATGCATTTTTTTGTGTGGATTACAAAACTCATTTTTAAGCCATTATGGTCATTTCTGCTAGGAGTAACTATTGCAATCATATTTAAAATGGAAATACTTTTTATTTAAAATATAGAATTTTAAAATCCACCCTGTTACATTTGGGGGAAATTTGCGAGCTGATAGAAAACAGTAGAAGAGCTGAGACGAGCTTTCAGAAAAAGAACAAAGTTGGAAGACGTGCGACACCAGCCAGCGGACTTACTGCAAAGGAAGAGCAATGACAACCATGTGGGCTGGAGCGAGGGAGGCCGGATCCTCCCGTGCAGGACGATAGAGAGTCCAGAAATCAGTCTGGAAATAGCACCTGCTAGCTGGCTGACACTGAGGTCCCCAAGCCACTGTGGTCCCTTCAGTGAGTCCACCTGGTCCCTAAGGGGAAATGTGCCTCCTCTCTGACCCCATTGCCATCCGCACAACATTGATTTCAAATGAATAGGAGACTGGAGCAAAACTTAGGATATGACCTTCACGGCTTTTAGAGTAGGACAGGTTTGGAAAAAATAAAAGCATTAACCATAAAAGAATAGACCGTTCAATTACACTTAACTGAACTCATAATATCTATTCATCACAAAGACACTATTAAGATAGTGACAAAGAGGAGGGCACTTGTGGGGATGAGCACTGGGTGTTATATGGAAACCAACTTGACAATAAACTATTTGTAAAAAAAGAAAACCAAAAAACAGAAAAAACTCCCAAGGACAATGGCAAATAAAGAGACTTTCGGAGAATTAAAAAAAAATAAAAAAAATAAAAAGAGAGAGAGAGATAGTGACAAAGCAAAACAGATCTGCATCTGCATAAGAACTCAGAATTATATATCTAAATATATACAGGAATACAAATATATGTAGGACTACAAGTCAGTTTAACAAAACACAAATATCTCAGTAAAATGTGGGTAAAAAACTTGGAAAGGCACTTAATAAAACACATACACAAATGGCCAACAAACCTGAACAATCAACACAAAATGCACATTTAGACATAAAGAGAGGTCCCTGCACGCCCAGCAGGGTGGCTGAGCCTGAAGACTGTGTATACAGCAAGCCGTTTGTGAGTATATAACACAACCAACTCTCTCTCATTCACTGCCAGTCCGGTCCCCACTTTGAGTCCCAAGGTGATAGTTAA
>NW_027532850.1:0-158 GCF_008692635.1 Crocuta crocuta
GGGTCCATCCATCAGGAAGAACTAACAATCATAAATGTCAATGCAAAGAATACGAGCCCACCTAAATACTTAAAACAATTAATCACAAACAGAAACAAGCCTATAGATAAGAATGTGCTAATACAGGGAACTTTAATACTCCCACTTAAAGCAATGGA
>NW_027532850.1:277-463 GCF_008692635.1 Crocuta crocuta
TCTTCTCAAGTGCGCATGGCACATTCTCCAAGATAGATCACATACTAGGACATAAAGCAGCCCTCAATAAATAAAAAAGAATTGAGACCATACCATGCACACTGTCAGATCATAATGCTTTGAAACTTGAAATCACTTAGAAGAAGAAGTCTGGAAAACCTCCAAAAACGTGGAGGTTAAAGAACA
>NW_027532851.1:0-17014 GCF_008692635.1 Crocuta crocuta
GAGGAAAAAGTTACAAGAGTGGCAACATGGCCACCTATAATTATGTCTGATTCGTATTATATCAAATATATAACACAGCTTTTAGCCCAAGGTAGGTGAACAGTGAACATGTGTTGAGTTAGTAGAAGAGGTGATACCAGCCTTCTTGTTTTTGGTCTATATCCACTGAAGTGTAGATATATGAATATGCATGTTTGTGTTTGCATGTGAAAGAATGTGCCTTTGATGTCTTTTAAACAGTTTTATTGAGATACAATGAACATACATTGTACTATGTCACTTGATAAATTTTGATGTGTCTATAACCATGAAAATCTTATAAAAGTTACAGTAGTGCAGATATCCATCACCACCAAAAGGTTGCTCGTGATGTTTTGTAATTCCTAGTTGCTGATTTCTGATTCCAAGACAACCACTGATCTGCTTTCTGTCACTGTAAATTGGCTTTTACTTTCTATAATTCTATATAACGGAATCACAGAGTACATACTCTATCTTATCTACTTACTTTCATGTGGTAAAAATATTTTGAGAAACAACATGGTTGTTGCATGTATTAATACTTCATTCCTTGTTTTTGCCAAGTAGTATACCATTTTATAGATATACCAAACTTAAAAATTTTTTTTAATGTTTTATTTTTGAGAGAGAGATAGAGACATCATGAGCAGAGGAGGGTCAGAGAGAGAGGGAGACACAGAATCTGAAGACAGTCTCTAGGCTCTGAGCTGGCTGTCAGCACAGAGCCTGACACGGGGCTCGAACCCGCAAACTGTGAGATCATGACCTGAGCTGAAGTCGGATGCTTAACGGACTGAGCGCCCTATACCAAACTTTCTTTACTCATTCATACTTAATGGACACTTGGGCCATTACAAATAAATTGCTGTGTGTGCTCATGTGCTTTTGTTTGAGCATATGAGCTTTTGTTTCTTTTGGATAGATACCTAGAATAAATATTAGGATACATATCATATAATAGGTGTTTGTTTCTCATTGTTAAGAAATTCCCAGGGGCAGGGGCACCTGAGTGGCTCAGTCAGTTGAGCGTCTGACTCTTGGTATTGGTTCAAGTCATGGTTTCATGATTTGTGAGTTCAAGCCACACATCAGGCTCTCTGGCGACAGTTCAGAGCCTGCTTTGGATTCTCTCTCTCACTTCTCTCTCTTTTCCCTACCCTGCTTTTGCTTTTTCTCTTTCAAAATAAATAATATTTTAAAAAAGAAAGAAAAAAGAAACTCCTAAATTGCTTTCCACAGTGATTGGATTTCCTTACCTTCCCACCAGCATTGTGAAAGAGTCTAGTCTCTCCATATCCGCCCTCACTCTTGCATAGTTAGTTTGATATTTTGAGCCATTCTAGAAAGTTGGTGGTGATTCATGGATCTGTGGGCTTCGAATTTGGAAGAATCTTTAGTCCTATTTAAATGCTTCGTATAATTTTGTCTTCAGTTACACATATATTAGGCTGCTCACTCTTTCCCCTTGACTCACTGATTTTCTTTTCATTTCTCTTCAGTATTTCTTTGTGTTTCATTTTGAATATTTTCTATTGCTTTGTCCTCAAATCCACTAATTGTTTTTTTTTCTGCAATGCCCATTCTTCCATTGATTTCATGCAGTGAAAATTTCAATATAGACCTGATAGTTTTTGTCCCTAAAACTTTGATTTTCTTCCTTTTAAAATATATATCCACACAATTGCACCAAAAACCATAAAATACCTAGGAATAAACCTAGCCAAAGATGCAAAAAATCTGTATGCTGAAAACTATAGAAAACTTATGAAGGAAATTGAAGAAGACACAAAGAAATGGAAAAACATTCCATGTTCATGGATTGGAAGAATAAATACTGTTAAAATGTCAATACTACCCAAAGCAATCTGCACATTCAGTGCAATCCTAAAATATATTTCCAGTTTCTACTCAATGTTTCCTCCAGTTTCTTGGAAATGTGGAATGTTTAAATGTCCTTTTCTAATATTTCCACCAGATAGATCTTTCCGTGGCCTTAGAAAGTTTCTTCACAAGGTTGTACTTGTAAGTTCTCATCTGACTTCATTAGGAGAAGCCTGTGACTATCTATGGAGTGATTGCTCCCTGCAGCTTCATCATTTTCAGTCCTCTGCCCTGTGGACTAGCTGCATTGACTTCTTCAGGCTTCCACGTCCATAATTCTGGCAGTGTGTCCCGGTGTGCTTTGGTTTTTCCCCATGTCTTCCTGTAACCAGGCAAAACAACTCACTCGAGACATTATAAAATTTATAGCATTTTATAAAATGCTATATATAATGGGGCAGTTATAAAATTTATAGCATTTATTTTTCCTCTCTCACCATTTTTTGGGGGTGTCTGGCGTCCAATGTATTGAAAGCCATTGATTCTCCTAGTTTGTGCAGTTTATTTAGTTGTTTCGGATGGAAAGGTAAATCCAGTCCTGGCTAGTTTATCTCAACCAGAAGTGAAGTCACTGGTTTTGGAAATTTATTATTTTGTATCCTTACATTCAGGTCTATTTTAGGTCAGTTAGGTTTTGGTTTCTTTGCCATATTCCTTAAATAATAGTCTTTTTGATGCTCCCCCTCCCCCACAAGACAGGGTCCTTATTTATTATATATTAAGGATTTTGAAAGTTGTATTACTTATATTCTGCAGTGGAATTACACACACAATGTAATTCAGAAGATCACATTCTGTGTTTTAAGTTCTGTGATCCTAGTAATTAAAGAGAAAGAAAAAATGATCAATTAAAAATGTTCCATGATGAAGGTATTTTTATATTATTATAGAAAATAGAAAAGCACATATAAAGGCACATAAATATGGCAGGATTAATCATCATGAAATTTTATGAGTCAACTAATGGGTTTCTTAAGCTCTGACAAACTATATCTTCTTGGAGGAGAATCAAGAAAACCATTAGGAAAGCTTCCACAAATTCCCACCATCTACTCAACTGTCTGTTTCAGAGCCAGAGGCTCTGCCTTCTCTTCTGTTACCTTGGATGATCCTTCAGGAACCACAGCACATTCCAAACTCTGTGCATCACTTTCTTTTCTATTCATAAACATTGCCCCAGATTTTTTTTTTTTTAATCTTCTGGATCAAGAATTTTTTATTCCTATTTTTATCTTTTTTTTTTTCCACCAACTTACAAACCTGCTTTTAATACTCCTGTTTAAAAAAAAAAATACGGGGGACCTGGGTGGCTCAGTCAGTTGAGGGTCTGACTTTGGCTCAGGTCATGATCTCATGGTTTGTGAGTTTGAGCCCCGCATAAGTCTCTGTGCTGACAGGTCAGAGCCTGGAGCCTGCTTGAGTTCTATGTCTCCTCCCTCCTTCTCTCTCTCTGCCCCTCCCCCATTCACGCTCTGTCGTTCTCTGTCTCACAAATAAATAAACACTAAAAATTCTTTAAAAAATAAAAAAATACTTCTTGGCAGTCACTTCTTTTACATCTACAATGCCATTTCTCTCCTTCCTCATGCATTCAAATTCCTTACTATGTCCAGTATCTCTCCTTGGTATTCACTTGAGTCCAATTCTAATCTGGCTTTATCAGGTTTGTTACTATCAAAAATATCTCTGCTTTGCTAAATACAAGATCTCAGTTCTCATCCTCTGTGAACTAAGAATAATATTTAATACATTTGATTTTTAGTCTCAAGAAAAACACAACCAACCAACCAATCAGCCTTCTTTGCTTGCTGAAGCACAATTCTCTAGGCTTATCACTCTGGGTGGTCTTTTTTAGCTTGCATTACCAAGGAGTTTCTCCCAGCTTCTTGGNATGATCTCATGGTTTGTGAGTTTGAGCCCCGCATAAGTCTCTGTGCTGACAGGTCAGAGCCTGGAGCCTGCTTGAGTTCTATGTCTCCTCCCTCCTTCTCTCTCTCTGCCCCTCCCCCATTCACGCTCTGTCGTTCTCTGTCTCACAAATAAATAAACACTAAAAATTCTTTAAAAAATAAAAAAATACTTCTTGGCAGTCACTTCTTTTACATCTACAATGCCATTTCTCTCCTTCCTCATGCATTCAAATTCCTTACTATGTCCAGTATCTCTCCTTGGTATTCACTTGAGTCCAATTCTAATCTGGCTTTATCAGGTTTGTTACTATCAAAAATATCTCTGCTTTGCTAAATACAAGATCTCAGTTCTCATCCTCTGTGAACTAAGAATAATATTTAATACATTTGATTTTTAGTCTCAAGAAAAACACAACCAACCAACCAATCAGCCTTCTTTGCTTGCTGAAGCACAATTCTCTAGGCTTATCACTCTGGGTGGTCTTTTTTAGCTTGCATTACCAAGGAGTTTCTCCCAGCTTCTTGGGCTCAACTTCAGAGTTCAGAAGTCTTGGTCTTTGGATCATTATTCTTACTATGCTTATTATATTAACAATGATTTGCTGTGACTCTCAATATATATTTTAAGCCTCACACATTCAACTGGCCTCTTCGACTATCCCTTTTATAGGATTCAGGGTATAATTTAAATATAAAACAAAGGAAGACATGATAAAAACACTAAAACATTATTTTTTAACTTGCCCTTATATTAGTTATACAGGATTATATGTAAACGTTATATATGTTTATCTACATAAAGTCTACCGCTGAACTCTAAGTCTTCCTATTAGATGTTTGTGTACAACTACCAGGGTTTTTTCTTTTTCTAATTATTTGTCTTTAAGTAATTAAAGCAATGATTTGAGCTAGACCAAACTTCTTCCAGGCTGTACTGGATCTATAGCTTCTTAAATCCACAATTTGTTCTTACAAAGTTCACACACACCATATTTCTTTCCCCTTTTTTTTTTTTGTTTCTTACTGTTTCTATTTTGCTTTATTTAAAACTTAAGCTGAAAAAATGAATCTTTTTATTAGCTTACATTTTCAAATGTTTTTCTTTCTTATGATTTTCTTCTGCACTTAACTTTACCATAGTATTAGAAAACTGACAGCATAAATCAATTATTTCATAAGGCTTGTATAAATGATGACATTCACAATGGTGCTTTTAAGTAGAACTTGCAAATCTGATCACTGTTGGAAAATTTAAAACCTTGGTGACACCAGTGGGTGCTTTTTATCAGGTTTTGCCAGCATTGGTAGATTTTTCCCTTTCTAGGGTGCTATTACTGATGAAACTATTAACCCAAACTAAACCTATGTAAAATGTACATTAGAGGCCAGTATTACTCACTTAGATTTCTGGAAGAGAAAACAAAACCAGGCAAATAAATGGATTTATAAATGCTACATTAGGACAAGTAATAAAGAGAAAATTACAGCAGAAAAAAGCAAGCAGGGACTATTTTTACGAAGGGGAAGTTTGAGTTCCTGTGATCACACGTGGCCTGAGGTGATATAATTTTCCTGAAGAAGATTAGGGACATAAGTCTTACAGGTATCTGGGAAATGATGAGCAATCAAGTGGAACAGTAAGTCCAAAGGTGCTTCCCTGGAATATTTGAAAGACAGCAGGGATCCTGTGTAGTTGGAAATAAGTGTATCCGGGAACAGCAGGACATTAGAGCACAGAAGTAAAAGGGAGCAGGTTGTTTAAGACCTTCAGGTCTTACTAAGAATTTAGGCTTTTTCTCACAGTCAGTTTGAAATCTCTTGGGCATTGGAAGAGTGGTTCAGCAGAGTGCTGTGAGCTGAGCTGGATTTTGGTATGCACTGAATGTTTGTGTCACACACCCCCCCACGCTCCATATATTGAAACTGTAGTCCCCAGTATGAGGTAATTAGGTCATGGAAATAGAGCTATTATGAGAGGGCGGTGCCTGTAAACAGAAGACATCTGAATGTTTTCTTCATCTCTCTCTGCCACACAAGGATAAGACTAGATTTGAGAATGTAGCTTTGAGTACATTTGAGAATTATCAGCATAGAGATTGTACCTAAAGTCATGATATCATGAGGTCACCAAGGAAGTGGCCATACATTGGGAAGAGTAGAAGCCCAAGTACAAAGCCCTATCACATGCTGACATTGACACGTTGAATGAATGAGAAGGAACCAGTCAAAGAGTTGAGGAGGAGGAGCTAAACAGGCAGAAAGAAAACTGGCAGAGGAGTGTGGCACATCACTGAAGTGGTGTTTTAGGCACAGGGAGCAGGAAATAATCAACCAAATCAAACGGTACAGCTACATCAAGTAGAATTTACTCCTGGATTTACCCCTATACAGGTCGTTGGTGGCTTTGATCAAAGAGAATTTAGTGGAATGTCACAAGAAAAAGCACGATTATAATGGATTTAGAATAGAATGAAAGTAGGAAAACTGGGAACAGAAAGTATAAAAAAGGTTTCCAAGGATTTTTACTGTAGAATGAAGGGAAGAGATGGAGCAGTAGCTGAGAGGTGAAGTAAAATCAAAGAATTTTTTTAAAAATGCAAATAATAGGGGCGCCTGGGTGGCTTAGTCCGTTAAGCGTCCGACTTTCATTTAGGTCATGATCTCGCGGTTCGTGGGTTCGAGCCCTGCATCGGGCTCTGTGCTGACTGCCAGCTCAGAGCCTGGAGCCTGTTTCAGAGTCTGTGACTCCCTCTCTCTCTGACCCTCCCCTGCTCACGCTGTCTCTCTCTCTCTCTCCTAGAAATAAATAAAACATAAAAAAAATTATAAAAAAATAAATACGCAAATAATAAAAGTATATTTGTTGGCTGATAACAAAGACCCAATGAATCAGTGGGGCAGTGTTCTTGAGTGGAGGAAAGGGAGTGTGATCTGCTGAAGTGTAAGGTGTGGTGTTTACTAGGCTCACTGATATCTACAAAGAGAAGAGGGAAACAGATTCCCTGGACACAGATACAGGCAGAAGGGAAATGTACTGTGGGAATCAGTAGAAATTTCTCTTATTTCTACTGTGTTCACAGTGCAATTGAAAGGAAGATCATCAGCTGAGTATAACACTGGGGAAGAGATGTTAGAATTTGAGAGAAAAGGAGATGTGAAATAGTTATCTCAGAGAGTAAGCAAATCCATGGAATAGGCAAATATCGTAGACATCAACAAGGTTACCCTGTGAATTCAACTTTTGTTTTGTTTACAAACGTGGATGCAACAAAGTGAAAGGGGGGCAAAAGACTACACAGTATAAATAAGCAGTGATTATGCTGATAATGATGGCATTTTAGCAAGTTATGGAGGGAAGGGAAGATTGAGGTGTAAGGGACAGTGAAAAGTGGATAAGATAAATGGACTTCAGCTTCTTTGTTGTGTTGAAGAATTGCTGGAATTGGAGAACTAGAGGGAGTGAGCTAAGTAGGAAGTAGTAGTTAAAGACTAGAACACTTGAAATTGAGCCTATAGAAGAGTTTCAGTTTTTAATAATTATATGGTCATAGGATATGGTCACGGGCAGCACTGTGCCTAAAGTGGGGTGGGTGGAGGACCGTGATACTGGAAGAGAAGTGGTCAAGGGTCTGAAATTAATGTGGATAATGCCAATAGACGTCAATAAAAATCCCATAAGGGGTGTTGGTTGAACATGTGACGCTTTTTTTAATGCTTATTTATTTTTGAGAGAGAGAGAAAGCAAAGGAGGGGCAGAGATGGGGGGGTGCAGAAGATCTGAGGCCGGCTCTCAGCAGAGCACAGAGCACGATGTGGGGCTTAAACTCCAAAACCATGAGATCAGGACCTGAACCAAAGTGAGACACTTAACCAACGGAACCACCCAGGTGCCCACAGAATGTCGGACTCTTGATTTAATGTCAGATAATGATCTCACAGTTGTGAGGCAGAGCCCCACGTTGGCTTTATGCCAAGCATGGAGCTTTCTTGGGATTCTCTATATCCCTTTTTTGCTCTCTGCCCCTCCCCTGCCGAGCTTGCTCCAGCACGTTCTCTCTCTCTCTCTCTCTCTCACCCTCTCTCAAAATGAACAGTAAAAAATGAGAATCCTCTAAGTTGCCTCTTCCTCAGTTTCATTGCTTCCATCAGCTGAAGCTGAGAGGGACCCATAGGACTTATGTGTCTTCCTGGCAANATGGTTTGCTTCTCTCCCTTTCCCCCACCATTTCCGCCCTTCTTCTCCCCCTTGTTCAGAATGTCGGACTCTTGATTTAATGTCAGATAATGATCTCACAGTTGTGAGGCGGAGCCCCACGTTGGCTTTATGCCGAGCATGGAGCTTTCTTGGGATTCTCTATATCCCTTGTTTGCTCTCTGCCCCTCCCCTGCCGAGCTTGCTCCAGCACGTTCCCTCTCTCTCTCTCTCTCTCACCCTCTCTCAAAATGAACATTAAAAAATGAGAATCCTCTAAGTTGCCTCTTCCTCAGTTTCATTGCTTCCATCAGCTGAAGCTGAGAGGGACCCATAGGACTTATGTGTCTTCCTGGCAAGACACTCATGTTTATGTGCATGGCGACCATCAGGACTTACCATGTTTTTCCTTCCTGTTTGCATATGTCACCACAAGAAGCCCAGGGCTCCCTAGCCATCCACCATCCTCCAGACCATAACTCCCGTATGGCTCTGTACATTCCTTTCTCTGACACCGCCTTCCACAGGCACCTATCTTCTGAATCTCTTCACTCTCCTCTCTGGGTCTCCTAATCAGTCATCAGCAAAATGTCCCACGTATTCAACATCTTTTTCATTTTCTTTAACATAAGCCTGTCTCTTCTCTGTGCATTGCTACTCTAATGGAACTCTCTAGTGGTAGATGTGTTCTCTCCCACACCCCTCTTTAGGTGGGGGTTCCTCACTGCCTCATCTACATTAGTTTCCTGCCCCTTTTCTCATAACATACTAGCGATCAATCTCATGTTATTAAACAATGCCACCCACAAACTTTGCTTGTTTCAGTGATTTACTGGACCTGGGTGACTCCCTCCCTGAAGGCTTTAGCTCTGTGCCCCCTCCCCATCACATTCTCAGTATGACTTCTATCAAAACCCTTGATGACTTAAATATCCTTCAGTAACATGGCCAGTATTACATTAGATTACCATTGGTCTGGACTGCCTGGGTGGCTCAGTTAGTTAAGCACCTGACTTTGGGTCAGGTCATGATCTCACAGTTTGTGAGTTCAAGCCTCACATCAGGCTCTGTGCTGACAGCTCAGAGCCTGGAGCCTGCTCTGGATTCTGTGTCTCCTTCTCTCTCTGTCCCTCCATCTCTCTCTTTCTCTCCCTCTATCTCTCTCTCTCTCTCTCCCTCCCTCTCTCAAAAATAAATAAACATTTAAAAACAAAAGATTACCATTGTTCCTAGGTGATGTAGGTGCAATATCCTTAAAAAGTCAGAATGAGGGACTAGATGCCATCTCAAGATTATTTTCACACACAAAAATATGACTTGGTAGACTGAGAAAAAGGAAAAGCAAGTGTCCTAAATAATTGTCTATCAAATATTTTTAAAGTTGTTCTCAACTGAGGGTGATTTTGGTCCCCAAGAGATAGTTGACAATGTCTAGAGTCCTTTTTTTTTTTTTTTTGGTCACAAGTCAGGAGCTGAGTGTGTTACCAGCTTCCAGTAAGTAGAGGGTGTGTATGCTACTCAACCTCCTGTAAGGCATGGAACAAATCCCCACAACAAAGAATTATCCATCCCAAATTTTCTACAGCACTGGTTGAGAAACCCTGGTTCAGCATGATGAATGCTTATCACTTTAAGATTTTCAGCCATGAGAATGTGGTTTATCTCGATTTTGTCTGAAGTGGGACACTGTCAGAAATACAGAAAATACTTTTAAAAATACTAAAATCTCTGGAGGATTAAAGATTTTTTAAATATGAAAAGATGATGTTCACATTGTTAGAGCCTCCAGGTTTTTAAAATTCTCANTCCACGTTTTAAATTCTCACCCTCATGAGCACAGACAATCTCGCTAGTATTTCATCTGAAATTGAAATGGGGCTTACTTCATGACTCCAAGTTTCTGTTTCTTCTTTTATTTAGCCTCATTTTTGTTGGGCTTCCGTTTGTGAGAAAAAATGTTTCAAAACAGACTGTGATACCATTGATAGAAACTCTTCTGTCTGTGCACTAGGACTTGAGCCTGGTTGCTTTATTTCAAAGTGGGTCAGAGAGAAATGTTTACCTCTTTTGTGGCCAGGTGGCCTTAGTCTGTAGGGTGGCTGGCTTTCCTCCAGTGTCAGTCATTTGCTGTTTTCTCACTTCCATGCATTCAGCATCCATTCACATATTTATTTAAAAAGCATTTGTATTTAGGCATCTGGGTGGCTCAGTCTGTTGAGCATCGGATTTTTGATTTCTGCTCAAATCGTGATCCCACCCTCGTATGATTGGGCCCTGTATTGGGCTCTACACTGAGCATGGAGCCTGCTTGTGATTCTCTCCCTCTCCCTCTTTACCCCTCCCCTGCTCATGCTCTCTCTCTTTAAAAAAATAAAATAAAATAAATAATAGAAAGCATTTGTTGAATTTCTACTGTATGCTAAGCAATGCGTTGACAGTGAGGATATAAGGGTAAATAAGAAAAGGGTTCTGATCTGAACTTGCTTTCACAATGGTGGTAGAGAAAGCCACAGATATTATAATAATTTAATAAAATATTACTTAATAAATTAATAACAATACAGTAAGATAAAAATAAAAAGTATTATAATAGCACACAGAAAGAAGTGATTTATAATTCTGTGTGGTGCTGGAAAGAAGTTCCTGCAGATTTATAAGACCTGAAATGATCTTGAGCTGATATATGGATTAAAAGAAAACACAACTTCATGTTTTAGGAGTATCTACCATGAGCCAGACCCTATACGAGACACTTGATGACCTTTTAAATACCCAGGTCTCACAATAACCCTGGATGCTGTTATCTGCATTTTATATATGAGGAGACAAGCTCAGATAGATTGGTCATAGTTACTATGTAAGTAAGTAGGAGAATTGAGATCTGGTCCATATCAGGTTCCTCATAACCACCTTCCTTCCAATAAGTCAAGAAGAAGGGACATTGAGGATGCAGTGTACCCACATTTTTCCAGGCATGCCAGACTTTGCTTTCTCATGTAACCTGCCTTGCCTGTGGCTCCTGAAATATCTGATTCCCTCCCTACTACCAAGTACAGCTAACCTGACCCACAGTGAACCTGTCAACATGCAGAGCTGAGTCAGTATGATTCTCTCTCAAGAATGTAAACAAAAAGACTATATTCATGATGGTGTCCATGTGGGGATGGTTTTCTGTGCCGATAGGACATGTCATGATGAGGCTAAAGTAAATTGGAGGGAAAGAAGTCAATCAGTGTCCTTTGTAAGCCAACATGCTGTAGGATCAGAAACCATGTGTGAGCAGAGAAAACTCTCAGAAGCAGAAGAGACAAGCAAAAAGAAGCTTCTGGAGAACAAAAGCCATTGTGACAGTAGCAGCTATAGTTCTTGAAGGAAGATTTGTTTCCCTTTAAGCTTGGCTGTACTTTTTCTCAACATCTTACCTCATTACCCTTCTTACCACCACCACCAGGCATGCAAGTCTTTAACTGGAGTAAAGTATTCTTAGATTTCTTATAATCAAATGAGATTTGAACTGAACACACATTAGTAAAGGTAAAAGGAAAAAAATCCTGTGAGGCAGTAAGCAATAATAGCTTAGAATCAATGGAACAAAATGGGCCCCTTGTTTACACTAATGAATGTGGAAAGGGATGAGGCCAGGTCAAGGATATGAACTGTCTTTTATGTTTATCCAAGGACTTGAACCTTATTCTTCAAGTTTTGGAGCCTTGAATGCTCTGAAGTAGTTTCTTCAACTATGGTAGTTGGGTTTTTTTTAATCCCTGTATCAGTAGCACCTGGCTGAGACACTTGTACACAATTTATGTTTAATAAATGTTTGTCCTAACAATGAGCAAATGAGGGAAATAATACTAATTATGGAGTTCCTTCATTCTATTCAGTAATTCTGACCTCTTTGCTGGTCCTTGAAGACACCAGGCATTGTCCCGCTTCAGATTCTTCACCCTTATTCTGCTCACCCAGAACACTCTTCCCTAACATAACCCTGAAGCTCACTCCATCATTCCCTCTGCTTATTGTACCAAGTCACCTCAGGAAGGTCTTCTCTGTCCGTATCTTAAAATCACACATCTCCTAAGCCCAACATTCCTTTCTTCCATTTATTTAAAGACTTTATTTCTTAGAGCCGTTTAAGATTGACAGGAAAATTGAGAGGCAGGCTCAGAGATTCCCCATATACGCTCTCTCCACACGCATACGTAGCCTGCTCCATTATCCACATCTCCTCATTATTCACAACCCCCCATCATCCACTACCTCTAGAGGAGGTATATTTGTTAAAGTTTCTCCATGTTCTTTTTTCTTTAAATGTTTATTTATTTTTGAAAGAGAGATAGAGTGCAGGCAAGGGAGAGGCAGAGAGAGAAAGAGGGAGACACAGAATCCAAAGCAGGCTCTAGGCTCTCAGCTCTCAGCACAAAGCCCAACACGGGGCTGGCAGCCACAAACAGCAAGATCATGACCTGAGCCAAAGTCGGACTCTTAACTAATTGAGCCACCCAGGTGCCCCCATGCTTTTTTAAGATAGCATTTATTATCATCTGCCATACTCTTTGTTTTTCTTATTTTGTTTATTATCTCTCTTTTTTACTAAAATGTAAGCTTCAAAGTGCCTCAAATTTATTCTGTATGAAACTTCCGTTGGCTTGTCTTGGGCCATTCAGATAGAGGGGGAGGATTAAATTTAAATAAAAATGTAGAGTGAGCTCCATCCAATCCCTACTTCTTTAAGTTAAGCATTCACCTAAATGACAAAGGGATAAAAAGGTGGAAAATTTTAATGAATTGATGACATGTGCCAAATTATTTCTCCGGTTCTTCAGTAGGCACTGACAGAAACTCCCTGTCAGGCTTGGGGAATGTGAGGCAGATAGTTGTTAATTTCATGCTTTTGAAAAGTTTGAGAGATTTTACAGTTCACTTATTTAAAACATCATTAAACTTACTGGAGACAATTTTAACTGTGTAGGAATTCCTTATGTATTTTTTATATCATTGAAGTAAAGTTTAAATACAGGATATGACATTTATGTTATAAAGCTACAGATCAGTCAATTTTACAAATTGTATCCAGATGCCAAAACAAAATATTTCAAGCATTAAGCGGTCTGTTTTGTGTTCCCTTTTACTCACTATCTGTTCTCAACAATAATCACTATTTGGACTTCTTCTGGATTACTTTTGCCTATTATTTATTATTATTATTATTTTACTTTAAGTGGAATGAGATTATATTCAGTATTTTGGTAACAGACCTTTTTAAAATTTTTTTTAAACGTTTATTCATTTTTGAGAGACAGGGTGTAAGTAGAGGAGGGGCAGACACAGAAGGAGACACAGGATCCAAAGCAGTCTCCAGCTCGGAGCCCAATGCAGGACCAGAACTCACAAACTGAGCTGGTGACCTGAGCCGAAGTAGGATGCCCAACTGACTGAGCTACCCAGGCACTCATCAGATTTCTTTTTTTTTCAGTGTTATTTTTGTAAGATGAACCCACATCGTTGACTGTAGTTGCAGACTGTATTCTCATTCCTCTGTAATATATAGCAGTTTGTTTATCTCGTCCACTATAGTGGCTATTTGAGTTTTCCAGTTTGGGCTATTGCACAGCTATCAATATTCCAGTGCACATCTTTTCATGAACACAAAACACATACACGTGCACGCACACACAATTCTGTAGTATATACACCAAAGAGTGGAGCTGTTTATCAGTTACTATTCAACTTTATTTTTTTAGGAATATTTTTATTTTTTTACTTTTTTGGGTTTTTATTTTAATCCCAGGTAGTTAAAATACAGTGTGATATTAGTTGCAGGTGGACACTGTAGTGATTCAACACTTCCATACATCACTCAGTACTCATCACAACAAGGGTTCTGCTTAATCCCCTTCACCTACTGAACCTGTCTTTCTTGATCTTCTCTCTGGTACCCTTCAGTGTATTCTCTACGGTTAAGAGTCTTTTTCTTGGTCTGTTTCTCTCTCTTTCCTTTGCTCATTTGTTTCGTTTCTTAAATTCCACATATGAGTGAAATAGTAGAGTATTTGTCTTTCTCTGATTATTTCTCTTAACATTATTTTCTCTAGCTTCATCCATCACCTTGAGAATGACAAGATTTTATTCTTCTTTTATGGCTGGATAATATTCCCTTGTGTACATATGCCACATCTTTATCCATTCCTCAATCAATGGACACTTGGGCTGCTTCCATAGCTTAGTATTTGTAAATAACATTATGGTAAATATAGGGGTGCATGTATCCCTTTGAAGTACTATTCTTATATTCTTTGGGTAAATATTCAGCAGTGTGATTGCTGCATCATAGGGTTGCTCTATTTTTAACTTTTTGAGGAATCTACATTCTGTCTCCCACAGTGGCTACACCAGTTTGCATTTCCACCAACAATGCACAAGGGTTCCTTTTTCTCCACATTATGTGTTCAACTTGAGATGATGCTAAATACTGCTGGTGTTCTCATTTTACTTCTTATAATACATAGTGTATTTGATTATAGGAAACAACATATTTTACTTTGTGGTTAGTGCAAGAATATAATCAAGCTGCTAATATGTGCATAATTTGTTTTGGAATTATTATTTTTTAATGTTTTTAAAATTTTTATTTCTGAGAGAAAAAGAGACAGACAGACAGACACAGACAATGTGAGCGGTGGGGGGGGGGTCAGAAAGAGAGTGAGATACAGAATCTGAAACAGGCTTCAGGCTCTGAGCTAGCTGTCAATACAGAGCCCGACACTAGGCTCAAACCCACAAACTGCAAGATCATTACCTGAGCCAAAATCAGAGGCATAACCAACGGAGCCACCCAGGCAACCCTATTTTGGAATTATATACTATAACAAACCCTCTTTTTAGTTTATTTTCTCTTAGGGATCCCAAGCTTGTGCTGCCTGTTGCCCAATATTTGTTTTACATACTGTTTCTAGTTTTCCCTTTTTTCCAGCTTTATTGAAGAACAATTGACAAATACAATTGTATACAGTGAAAGTGTATGATATGATGATTTGATACACATATACATTGTAGAATGATTACCAAGATCAAGATAAGTAAATATCCATCATCTTACATAGTTAACTTTTTGTTGCTTCGCTGTGAGAATGCTTGAGATTTAATGTCAGAACTTCCAAGTATACAATAATTTATTGTTAGTTGTAGCCACCATGTTTTCCATTTAGGCCTCAGGACGTCTACCCTTTGACCTACATCTCTCCATCTTCTTCATTTTCCCCCCACCCAGACATTGGCATCCACCATTCTATTCTCTGTTTCTATGAAATCAGCTTTTTTAAAAAAAGATTCCGCATATATTGTCTCCATTTATCTATTTACATATAAAAATAAATCCCTTATTCTACTATAGCTGGAAAGGAAGTCTCCTGTGTCTTTATTTTCTCTCAGTTTGTTTTGAAGTGCTCTCTGTAGACGTCTGCCATGAAATTTGTCTATTCCTAGATATGAGATGCTTTTTAATACTTTTATAAAANAAGACTGATTTTCTATTTTTTTAATGATTTTTAAAATTTATTTCTGAGAGAGAGAGAGAGTAGGGGAGGGTCAGAGAGAGAGGGAGATACAGAATCTGAAACAGGCTCCAGCCTCTGAGCTAGCTGTCAGCACAGAGTCCGATGCGGGGCGCTAACCCATGAACTGTGAGATCATGACCTGAGCCGAAGTTGGACCCTTAACCGACTGAGCCACCCAGGTGCCCCACAAGACTGATTTTCTAAAGAGACAACCAAACTACCTTCATGAAATCACAGAGACCATGGGGTAGTAACAAGTTATACATGAACAAAGAAAGGACCCTGAAACATACCATAAATATGTGTTTATGTTCAGAATAAATGAATGCATCGGGTTGACAGTTATATGTAACCACCCATCCATACATATGTTGGTATTCTTCCTAAGGAAAAAAAGAAATTTTAAAGAAAAAAAAAAACAGAAAAATACTCACGGCCCAGATGTCCTACCTTAAGATATTGCTGTATGTTCATTGAGTCCTAGGCACTCTTGTATGCAAATTTTAAATAGCAATTTATTCTGCCATCACAGCACATACAGTCATATCCCAATTCAAACCAACAAGATGACATATTTAATTTAGGCACCTGCTCTCAAAGTATGAAAGCAGCAGTTTCACCACCTAGGAGCTCACTGGAAATTTGAAATAATCTCCTAAATCAGAATTTGTACTTTTCACAAGATCCCAGGTGAGGCAAATGCCTATAAAGTTTGAGAAGCTCTGAGTAAGTCCAAGTGTATAAGTCTCAATCACTTTAAAACTGCACCTGCCGGGCTGCCTGGTTAAATTTATTGAAAACCATTCTCTGACGGTGAGATCTAGGAATTGCTAATAACTTAATAGGTGATTTTGATAAAATGCCGGGTCTGGAATTACTGATCTAAGGGAATCTTTAGTTATATAGTGAATACCTCTGATGTTAATTTGTGAAACCACTTCTGTACACTTCAGAAAAGCAGACTAAAAAAATAAAAATACTAGATTCTATCTTCTCCCATAGGCAAAGACCCAAATATAGAAAATATCTCAGTAGGATAAAATCAATACTTGCATAAACAGTTGCATATTCAGTTTTGGAAGAAATAAATAAATGAAAAAATGCTTGGTGGTTAAGTAATGATCAGTCCAGTGTGCTAAAATTTTAATAGATTATGTACAGAAGAGGGGTTATAGTTAGCTAAGTGACATAATTGTAAGAATATAGTATAATGCTACAACCCAGGATATATTTATTCATTTATTTATTCTTTATATTTTCTCATGCATTTATCCTGACAAATACTTTGTTTTACTGAATGCACCCTAAGTGTGGACCTCTGCACCAGGCCCTGAATAAGCTGACATGTCAAACTGGGAATACAGCATACATTTTCTCACAACTACATTCAGATCAATGAGATCAGATAGATCCCTTGCTAAAGCTATAATTTTAGCAAATGACAGAGTAAGCAG
>NW_027532851.1:17075-20722 GCF_008692635.1 Crocuta crocuta
GGTGAGATCTAGGAATTGCTAATAACTTAATAGGTGATTTTGATAAAATGCCGGGTCTGGAATTACTGATCTAAGGGAATCTTTAGTTATATAGTGAATACCTCTGATGTTAATTTGTGAAACCACTTCTGTACACTTCAGAAAAGCAGACTAAAAAAATAAAAATACTAGATTCTATCTTCTCCCATAGGCAAAGATCCAAATATAGAAAATGTCTCAGTAGGATAAAATCAATACTTGCATAAGCAGTTGCATATTCAGTTTTGGAAGAAATAAATAAATGAAAAAATCCTTGGTTGTTAAGTAATGATCAGTCCAGTGTGCTAAAATTTTAATAGATTATGTACAGGAGAGGGGTTATAGTT
Source organism: Crocuta crocuta (assembly GCF_008692635.1). NCBI lineage: Eukaryota > Metazoa > Chordata > Mammalia > Carnivora > Hyaenidae > Crocuta > Crocuta crocuta. The sequence continues at coordinate 17,441 of NW_027532851.1, forward strand.
AGCTAAGTGACATAATTGTAAGAATGTAGTGTAATGCTACAACCCAGGATATATTTATTCATTTATTTATTCTTTATATTTTCTCATGCATTTATCCTGACAAATACTTTGTTTACTGAATGCACCCTAAGTGTGGACCTCTGCACCAGGCCCTGAATAAGCTGACATGTCAAACTGGGAATACAGCATACATTTTCTCACAACTACATTCAGATCAATGAGCTCAGATAGATCCCTTGCTAAAGCTATAATTTTAGCAAATGACAGAGTAAGCAGAGTGACTCAACCCTTACTTTACTTATCTCTTCTCTGCCATTTAGAACAATATCCTAACAGGAAAGGTTAGATCAAACTTTATATAAAAGTAATTAAAACCCAAAACAGGAAATAAGTTATTAAGAGAACACATAGTTATTGTAAATTGACATGTTTGCAAAATTACCTGCCAGCACATGGTAGAGACTTGCAAGTGTGCTCCCAGAAATAAAGCAAGCGTGGAGAATATTATCATCACAAGTGATGCTTGCCTTAGGGTTTTGACTCCCTGTACTTTGCCTTTTCCACTGAACTATGCTATTACTACGTACCCTAAGTATTCTTTACCTGAATTTTCTCAAGAAAATCTTCTATTACAAACAGCACAAAATGGCTTTTAACCTAGTTGCACTGAAAGTACTGTTATTTCAGAATTAAGGGACATCACTTGTGAGGTCTTCAATACATTATTAATGATGGCTTCCATTCCGTAGTATGCTGGAAGTGGTCCAATGGCCCCAGGCAAGCCAAATGTGTGTATTTCTTCCCAACTCTGGGTTCAGTGACATCCCATTGGATAGCTTGAAATTGACCATGCTGGGAGTGTTTATAGTATGGAAATCAATAAGGGCTACAAATTAGGTTTCTTTTTTATTTTTAGTGCTGGTTTATCAACACATCATTGGACATTGCATGAGTGTGTTGGTTAAGACCAATAAGAAAATGCACTGCACAAACAAAAATTCATGGAAACCTAAAATTTGTTTAATTTCTTTTTTTTCCCCCCAATACCAGTTCTCTTTTATTTTCTCACTGCTCTGATTCTCAGAAACCTATATAGTTTCCCTGAAAAGATATTGCAATAGCTCTCTTAAATCTTGCAACTTTATGGATTAATTTCATGTTGTAACTCCATAAATTAATTATGGAATAAAATGGTGAAATTTTTATAAATGCATTCATTGACTATAAATTCTTTTATACCTGGCATCTTTTTAAAAATTGAAGTATAATTAACATACAATGTTATATTAGGTTCAGGTATATAACATACTGATTCAACAATTCTATATGTTACTCCTGCTCACTACTCTTAGAGTACACGATTATCACAGTATTACTGACTATATTCCTTATATTGTACTTTTTATCACTATTATTTATTTTATAACTAGAAGTTTGTACCTTTTAAATCTTTTATCTATTTCACTTATACCCCCTACCTCTCTCCCCTTTGACAACCACCACACTGTTCTCTGTTTTTAGGAGTCTATTTTTGTTTCTTTATGTTTTTACATTTCACATATAATTGAAATCATACAGTATTTGTCTTTTTCTCACTTCACTTAGCATAATACACTCTAGATCATACCTGTGACATAAATGGGAAGATCTCACTCTCTTCTATGGCTGAGTAATATTCCATTATATAATATATATGTATATTATATATGTATATGTAGTGTATATAATATATATATGCCACTTATTCTTTACACATTCATTTATTGATAGAAACTTGGGTGGTTTCCTTACTTTGGTTATTATAAATAATGCTTCAATACACATAGGAGTGCATACATACATTCAAATCAGCATCTTCTTTTTCTTTGGGTAAATACCCAGTATTGCAATTATTGGATCATACTGTATTTCTTTTTTAAATTTTTTGATAAACATCCATACTGTTTTCCACAGTAGCTATATCAGATTATATTCCTATCAACAGTGCATTAAGATTCCTTTTCTTGTACATCCTCACCAGCATGTGCTGTATGTTTATCTTTTTGATACCAGCCATTCTGATAGGTATAAGATGACCTGTCATTGTATTTTTTATTTGCATTTCCCTGATGACTGGTGATGTTAAGCATCTTTTCATATGCTTATGGACATCTGTAATGGCTCTTTAGGGACATCACTCCCTGGTGGTCTAGTGACTAGGATGTAATGACTCCTTTGGAAAAATGTCTGTTCAGCTGCTCTGTCCACTTTTAATAGAATTTTCTGTTTTTCTTTGAGTTGCATAAGTTCTTTATTTGCTTTTGATATTAACCATTTATTGGATATTTCATTAGCAAATATCTTCTCCCATGTTGTAGGTTACCTTTTCATCCTTTTGATGGTTTTCTTTGCTGTGCAGAGAAGATTTTTAATTTAGGTTTAGTCCCAGTAGTTTGTTTTCACTTTTTTCCCTCTTGCCTCAGGAGACTTAATCTAGAAAAATGTTGCTAAGTTTGCTGTCCAAGAGTTTATTGCCTATGTTTTCTTTTAGAAATTTTATGGTTTCAGGTCTTAGATTTAGATCTTTAATACATTTTGAGTTTATTTTTGTGTATAGTGTAAGAAAGTGATTCAGATTCATTCTTTTGCATCTATCGGTCCAGTATTGCCAGCTCCACTTATTGAAGATTCTGTCTTTTCTCCATTGTATATTCTTGCCTTCTTCATCATAGATTAACTCATCATATAGATGTGGGTTTATTTCTAGATTCTCTATCCTGTTCTATTGATCTCTGTGTATATCTTTGTGCCAGTAACAAACTGTTTTGATTACTATAGTTTTGTAGAATATCTCGAAATCTTGGAATGTGGTAACTCCAGCTTTGTTCTTTTACTCAAGATTGTTTTGACTACTTGAGGTCTTTTGTAGTTCCATAGAAATTTTAGAGGTATTTGTTCTAGCTCTATCAAAAATAGTATTGGAGTTTTGGTAGGGATGTCAGTGAAACTGTAGATTACTTTGGGGAGTGTGGATATTTCAATAATATTGTTCATTCTTTACTACATGGCAATGAGAAAGAATGAAATCTGGCCATGTGTAGCAACATGGGTGGACCTTGAGGGTGTTATGCTGAGCGAAATAAGTCAGGCAGAGAAGGACANGTATTGGAGTTTTGGTAGGGATGTCAGTGAAACTGTAGATTACTTTGGGGAGTGTAGACATTTTAATAATATTGTTCATTCTTTACTACATGGCAGTGAGAATGAAATCTGGCCATGTGTAGCAACATGGATGGACCTTGA
>NW_027532852.1:0-545 GCF_008692635.1 Crocuta crocuta
AGGTGAGGACCTTAGGGCTTTTCCAGTGTGTTCCTAGAAATAACTTCTTCAAGGAAGAAGACACTCCACTCCACTTGGTAGTCACCTCGCATGCCTCATTTTTCCTGGACTTCCTCAGGGTGGAATCATTGCTCTTGCTGTTTCTTCCTGTTGTGTTGCTGTCTAGGGGATTAACATCTTCAGAAAAACTGTGGTTATCCTTATGTTTTGAAAATGCAACTGCCTTCTCTCCTAGTTATATTTTGTATGTGTCATTTAGAGTGGCCTTAGACAAAGTAAATTGCATACCCATCATCATTCAGCGTTTTTTGTTTTGTTTTTTTGTAAATATGCTATCTGGAATGTGTCCGGGTGTTCAACAGTCTTCAATAGTCTGAACTATAAAAGGTGACATATTTGTCATAGAAAATATATACTGGAACATGAGTGGTGAAGAGAGAAAATCCGTAATTACCTATGTTGTAATTCCCCACTGTGCCCTTCATTTGTGTTCACATGACCACGTTCTCTTGTGTCCTGTGTCACTGTTACAGGTGAAACATGGG
>NW_027532853.1:0-270 GCF_008692635.1 Crocuta crocuta
GATAAAGGACCTGAATGTGAGACAGAATACCATCAAAACCCTAGAAGAGAAAGCAGGAAACCACCTCCTTGACTTCCACCGCAGCAACTTCTTACTTGACACATCCCTCAAAGCAAGAGAATCAAGAGCAAAAATAAACGATTGGGACGTCATCAAGATTAAAAGCTTCTGCACAGCAAAGGAAACAACCCACAAAACTAATAGGCAACCAATGGAATGGGAAAAGATAATTGCAAATGACATATCAGATAAAGGGTTAATATCCAAAAT
>NW_027532853.1:520-747 GCF_008692635.1 Crocuta crocuta
ACAAGCCCCCCTACACTGTTTGTGGGAATGTAAACTTGTACAGCCCCTCTGGAAAACAGTGTGGAGGTTCCTCAAAAAATTAATAATAGAACTCCCCTATGACCCAGCAATAGCACTGCTAGGAATTTACCCAAGGATACAGAAATGCTGATGCCTAGGAGCACATGAACCCCAATGTTCACTACAGCACTCTCAACAATAGCTAAAACATGGAAAGAGCCTAAGTG
>NW_027532854.1:0-712 GCF_008692635.1 Crocuta crocuta
AACACTCAGTAATAAATAAGTCTGAAATCTCTCTGTCTCAGAGTTAGTTTCCCAGAGAATCTTGGGATTCCTATGGGGAATGGGTTTCCCACTGTCACCCTGTGACAAATGGGATCAGGGAGCAGCACAGGCCAGAAAGTAGTTATCAGCTTTCACAGGTAGAGTGTGTACAGTTTCCAAAAGGGCCAGCAGGTGCAGAGTGACATCANCAGAAATTGGGATCTGTAGCAGTGACTAATCGATCATGGGTTATTAAGGATTGAATCCATGTGTAGACTATTATGCCAAGAGACACAGGGACCACCCAAGACCACAGATGCTGAATTAAGGGCATCTTTATTACAGGCCGCGACCAGACAGAGTTAACACAGAACTCTAAATGCGTGGCCCCGAGTCCAAAGACTTAGGGCTTTTTATAAGGAGCAAGCAGGCAAGGGAGCAGTACAGAAGCAGAATTGAGCGGTTCTTATATAAAGGCTACAAAGTGATAAAGAGACTAGCCCTTATCCTGCTGAGTAGGGAAACATTCATTACTTTGAAGGCAAGGTTGAGGGTTTGGGGGAGTTTCAAGGGAATAGCCATTATCTCAAGGACAAAATATGCAAACTGTGTCATGAAAAACCATTAATACGGAACATTAACCCTCGTCTTCTTATTGGTGGTTTTTCTTGCACGTGAGGACAGTTATGTAGCCCTCCGAGTGCAGGCCTAG
>NW_027532855.1:0-193 GCF_008692635.1 Crocuta crocuta
GACCTCCACCGCAGCAACCTCTTACTTGACACATCCCTCAAAGCACATCCCTCAAAGCAAAGGAATCAAGAACAAAAATAAACGATTGGGACCTCATCAAGATTAAAAGCTTCTGCACGGCAAAGGAAACAACCCACAAAACTAATAGGCAACCAACGGAATGGGAAAAGATAGTTGCAAATGACATATCAGA